>NC_135958.1:2993180-3102908 GCF_053455715.1 Rhinoraja longicauda | reverse complement strand
GGGGAGAGAGAGAGAGAGGGAGAGGGAGAGGGAGAGGGGGGAGGGAGAGAGAGAGAGGGAGAGGGGGAGAGGAGGAGGAGAGGGAGGGGGAGAGGGGAGAGAGGGGGAGAGGGGGAGAGGGGGAGAGAGAGAGAGAGAGAGAGAGAGAGAGAGATGAGAGAGAGAGAGAGAGAGAGATAGAGAGAGAGAGAGAGAGAGAGAGAGAGAGAGAGGAGAGAGAGAGAGGAGAGAGAGAGAGAGAGAGATTCCGGTTGTCGGGCTCGACACCTCTCACACAGCTGCTGTGGGAGGATGAGGGGTGATCTTATAGAGGTGTATAAGATCATGAGAGGAATAGTTTGGGTAGATGCACAAAGTAGGTGAATCGAGGACCAGAGGACATAGGTTTAAGGTGAAGGGGAAAAGATTTAATAGGAATCTGAGGGTAACTTTTTCACACAAAGGGTGGTGGGGTGTGTGGAACAAGCTGCCAGAGGAGGTAGTTGAGGCAGGGACTATACCAGCATTTAAGAAACAGTTGGACAGGTACATAGATCGGACAGGTTTGGAGGGATATGGGCCAAGCGCAGGCAGGTGGGGCAAGCTGGCCGGTGTGGGCAAGTTGGGCCGAAGGGCCTCTTTCCACACTATATCTCTCCAAGTCGCTACTGTTGATCAGGACAGTTTGAAGGTTTCCTCCAGAGATGCTGCCTGACCCGCTGAGTTACTCCAGCACTCTGTGAAACGTCACCTATCCATGTTCTCCACAGATGCTGCTTGACCCGCTGAGTTACTCCAGCACTCTGTGAAACGTCACCTATCCATGTTCTCCACAGATGCTGCCTGACTCACTGATTTACTCCAGCGCTTCACGTTTGTGTTCTCTGCTCCCATCTACAGGTCACGGAATGTAATTTCAGCCATCAAGTAATGGCGGAACATGTTAAATTATTGCTGCTTTAATATTTTAATATAAAAGACATGACAACGTTGCGTGACATATTACATGCATCATCCATACTGTGCATAATATAGGCTGTAACGTTTTAAATCAATTGGATGGCATCAATTTCATAGAAGTAAAACTATTGCTCGACATAAAAATAGCTGAATTGTTTTCGTGAAAAATGCACAAATAATTTTTCTGTCCAAAATGCTATAGATAAAATATTTCATTGATTTATTTAATTAATCCAGCTATCTGTTATTTCAGCATGACCCTGCTGTTCAGAAGGTTGGTGCACGTTATTTAGCAATGGTTTAATGGTGTTTTATTTACTGATTTATTCATATGAATGTAATGGAAAGTAATGGTCGTGTCCCCACCTGCCTTCTCTCTCATTGATACCAAAATAATCTGTGCTGTTTCTGCCATGAGAATGTTTAGTTTAGTTTGGTTTAGAGATACAGTGTGGAAACAGGCCCTTCGGCCCACCGAGTCCGCGCCGACCAGCGATCCCCGCACACTAGCAGAGTCCTACACACTGGGGGCAATTTACAGAATGCCATGAACTCACAAAGGTCTTAGGAATGTGGGAGGAAACCGGAGCACCCGGAGAAAATCTACGCGGTCACATGGAGAACGTGCAACGTACAGGACAGGATCGATCCTGGGTCTCTGGCGCTGTGAGGCAGCAACTCTACCGCTGCACCACTGTGGCAGGGGAAGGCACAAAGCGAGCTTCAGTTTGTATCTAAGCAGAATCTAACCAGAACTCGTCCTGTGCCAGAGACCCGGGTTCGATCCTGACTACGGGCGCTGTCTGCACGGAGTTTGTACGATCTCCCCGTGACCGCGTGGGTTTTCTCCGGGTGCTCCGGTTTCCTCCCACCTTCCGAAGACCTGCGGGTTTGTAGGTTTAATTGGCTTCTGTAAATCGTCCCTAGTGTGTAAGACTGAACTAGAGTACGAGTGGTCCCTGGTCGGCGCGGATTGGGTGGGCAGCTGGGTCTGTTTCCTCGCTGTGTCTCTAAACTCTTCAAGTTGAAATAGCTGGACTTAAGTGTCACGCTGAGTCCTAGTTAAGTCCAGTAATCTCAACTTTTATTTAAAAAGGCACATGCTTTAAATTCAAATGGATTCCCAAAGTCAAAAAGCAGTCCCAAAAACATACTAACAAAGCATGTAGGATGGAACTGCAGATGCTGGTTTACACTGACAATAAATGCTGACACTAAATCTGGACACTAAATGCTGGGGTAACTCAGTGGGTCAGGCAGCATCTCTGGAGAAAAGGAATGGGCGATATTTGAGTCTGAGGAAGTGAAATGTCACCCTATTCCTTTGCTCCAGAGATGCTGATTGACCCACTGAGTTACTCCAGCACTCTATGTCAAACAATATGGAACTGTTTTAGCTTGTCCCAGCCACAAACACGCAACTCACTTTTTTATGGTTCTTCAGCCTGTTTAATAATTAAAAATAAATCCAGTTGAATATAATACAAAAGTCAACAGCCACCCTCAACCAATCACTGTGTGAGAGAAATAAAGATTCTGATGGATATGAGCCAGTAGCACTGCAAAGAATACATCACATTTACAGTAGTGTTTCACCAAAATGTTAAGATCAGAAACAGAATAAAGGATAAAATATATATATTTTAAAATCTTAAAACTACCATGGGTTTTCCAGCATGACTGTAGAAGCTCCAGCAACGAATATTTATGTCAGAATTGCATGAAGCAACTTTTACATTGCAATTCTTAATCCATAATTTGGATTACTTTTAATTTGATGTCTGACTGATTAACCTTCTGAAGCAGAGCTGTGTAAACTCTGGCACTGCGGGGCAGAATCTCGACAGCCCACCTGTCTGTTTTCGTTTTACAATCGCAAGTTATTGCAGAGCTGGTTGGGCCAGGATTTGCTTGATCACATTGTCCTCTTGCGTTGGTCAGTGCACAGCTCGGGGGGCTGTTCTGCTCTTGTCAGAATCCCCCCTCTCCCACAGAACCAAGATCAAGAATCTTTGCCCGGCACTTGTCCGACACGATCGCTTATATTCACATAATGTGCAGACATATACAAACAAAGACACATTTCTTACAAGGTTATAACCCTCCAATGACATCAAATATCAGCCGTTTAAATTTCAGGCCTACGTAAAATCTATATATAAAATAAAATCGGGAGCGTGTAAGATGGTGCCTCATGCAGGCCGGAGAACTAAAGCTTAATAAATGATCCGTCGTTCTCACTGACGCAGAGTGCGTACAATTGGCCCCAACCCTCGATGATTCTCCTGCAATGTAAAGGGGGACACTCGCTCGCTTATGGAAATAAGATCATGGACTCCAGTAATTGACTGATCAAAGGCCTTCAGCTCGGAAGCTAATCGTGATGTTATATTGCAGCTCCAACAATAAACGCCCGATAAGAGTCTGATGCCCACAGGCAGTCTTTGGTTCCGAAGTTCAAATGAAGTTGTCCTACTTCTTCCAGTCACCGTTTCAGACGAAACACAACTTGGTCGGTTCAACAAAACAAATGGCATTTGCAAATATATTCATCGCAAATGTTGAACGCACACTTTTGTTTCTTTATACACCGCTCGTATAAAAGACACGGAAACTTAAATACGTCACTGAAATGACACCGACAGTCAGTAATATATATATTTTTGCTTCCCCCCACACAACACGGGATCCGCAAATGGTTTTAGCTCCATTCACCAACAGAAGCTCTTCATAATTTCAAGGCACCAATTCATTTGCATTTACTGAAAAGCTCTGGCCAAAACCAATGACAAATAATGAAATGCAATGGAACGTGTACAGCCGACCGAGTGAGGTATGGTCCAAACCCATCCGAAAACCTTTGAACAACATTTTTGTTTTGATAACGTATATAATGCAATTGGGGCAGGTACGTTTCCCATCTGCTTGCCAACTCCTCGCTCTCGTTGTCTCTCCACAAGGAGGCTGGAAATGATGTTATGCAGAATTCTAAAACTCTTAAAAAATCAGCAGAGGACGTTTGCACGACAATGAAAAAAGTGACTGGGTTAATTGTCACGGTAGAACATCGCTCAGTTTTCAATGCTGCGATAAACCGCCTGGCACTTTTTAATGATGCTTCAAAAACTAGAACAAATTCGCAATTTAAAATCGACAATGAAATTCTTTCCACTTTGTACTATCGAATGCGATGTTAAAATAATATTTAGAAAAGGAGGACCAGGAACCACTACAGCATTTGGAATTTAAATATCCTTCTGATTAATAAGAAACAGCGGGGGGGCTGGGGGGGGGGTCTAAGGAAACAAAAGCTCTCCTCCCTTGGTGGGTAAGTGGCAGGCCAATATTTACAATAATCCATTTACAGCTGAGTTTTGCTTTCAGTCTTTAAATGAGGGTCCGTTGCAGCTTCACATGGCCGCTAACTGGCACAGCATCATCTTGAACTGATGTGTGCAGTGCGAGAGCTCAGTGACTCTGTCCATCATCTCTTTGGCCGCAGTTCCGGACGGGTACTGTAGAGCGGCTGTCTTTGTGGTCACTACGATGTACTTCAGCATCTCGCACAGCAGGTTGCTGTAGTGCGTGACTTTGTTACGAACCTCCTGCGACTTGGCCTGGCGTGAGAGGGTGTCCCCGATGAAGACCAGCTTGTGCGCGCTGAGGATGACGAACTTGCTGTGGGCCACGAAGATCTTGGGCGGCTGGTTGGTGTTGATGGAGGTGAAGAAGGCATCGATGGCATTGATCAGCGTGGCCACGTTGAGCTCGCACTGGTCTGAGTAGAACAACAGCAGCTGCTTGTCCGAGGGGCTGAGCCTGGTCTTCAGCTGCCCGTATTGGTGTGAGGGCGACCAGCTCGACAGGTCATTCTCCATCGGCCTGCTCACCTCCTGCTCAAGCCGCTCAAACTGTTTAACCTGCACAAGACAAAAGAACATCCAGCCTCAATCACCCTCCTCCTTTACATCCGATTTACATCGGCAAAACCAAACGCAGGCTCGGCGATCGCTTCGCTGAACACCTGCGCTCGGTCCGCATTGACCAAACTGATCTCCCGGTGGCCGAGCACTTCAACTCCCCCTCCCATTCCCAGTCTGACCTTTCTGTCATGGGCCTCCTCCAGTGCCATAGTGAGGCCCACCAGAAATTGGAGGAACAGCACCTCATATTTCGCCTGGGCAGTTTGCAGCCCAGTGGTATGAACATCGACTTCTCCAACTTTAGATAGTTCCTCTGTCCCTCTCTTCCCCACCTCCTTCCCAGATCTCCCTCTATCTTCCTGTCTCCACCTATATCCTTCCTTTGTCCCGCCCCCCTGACATCAGTCTGAAGAAGGGTCTCGACCCGAAACGTCACCCATTCCTTCTCTCCCGAGATGCTGCCTGACCCGCTGAGTTACTCCAGCATTTTGTGAATAAATACCTTCGATTTGTACCAGCATCTGCAGTTATTTTCTTACACTATATATCTATCCTCCTCCTCTCTGGGTATCGTTGCTACACTACAGGGATGTTTGTGGCTACACTACAGGGATGTTTGTGGCTACACTACAGGGATGTATGTGGCTACACTACAGGGATGTATGTGGCTACACTACAGGGATGTATGTGGCTACACTACAGGGATGTATGTGGCTACACTACAGGGATGTATGTGGCTACACTACAGGGATGTTTTATCACACGGACAACACAATGTGAGCCAAGGGTGGCGCGTCGGCAGACTTGCTGCCTGAGACCCGGGTTCAATCCCGACCAAGGGTGCTGTCTGTGTGGAGTTTGCACGCCCTCCCCGCGACCGCGTGGGTTTTCTCTGGGTTCTCCAGTTCCCTCCCGCACTCCAAAGACGTGCAGGTTTTTCTGCTAATTGGCTTCTGTAAATTGTAAGTCGTCCCCAGTGTGTAAGGATATTGCTAGTGGATGTGGCGATCGCTGGTCGGCACGGACTCAGTGGGCCGAAGGGCCTGTTTCCACACTGTATCTCTAAATTCTAAAGTTTAAAGACATACCCATGTACCCTCGAACATCAGTACAAAAAAAAGGTTATATTTTAATATAATTATTTTTAAATTCTAAAAAAACCCTCTGCTCTTCTGTTTTGTGAAGCGTTTGGTCTCGCATTATGTTCCATCTGCCGCTTTTCTCAGCCAACCACTCAGCCTGTCAGTAAACCCTTCTAGCCCCTTTGCCATCCTGTCACCAGTAAATGTTTCTGCACAGCCTCTGCTTTCCAAACCAAGCTGCTCCGAGCCCACCGGCCACTGAAGCAGATACCACAGGGGTAGTAGAAACACACAAACATGCTGTAATAATCATCTGTAAACCCGTCGATTGGTTTCATCATCATCATGCAGATGGAACATTGGGTGGGTGCAACCTACCCACACACACACACACACCCACCCACACCCACCCACACACCCACCCACACACACACACACACACACACACACACACACACACACACACACACACACACACACACACGACAGGGACCAATGTTTAGGAGATGCTCCCCATAGTTTTTGTGACAGGGGTTTGGGAGGACATGAGTTTCCTGCAATTTTCCCACATTTTCAACTTGAAGAGTTTAGAGATACAACACAGAAACAGGCCCTTCGGCCCTCCGAGTCCGTGCCGACCAGCGATCCCCACACACTAGCACCATCCTACACTCTAGGCACAATTTGCAGTTTTTACTGAAGCCAATTAAACTACAAACCTGTACATTTTTGGAGTGTGGGGTGAAACGCACGCAGTCACAGAGAGAACGTACAAACTCCATACAGTCGGCACCCGTAGTCAGGATCGAACCCGGGTCTCTGGCGCTGTGAGGCAGCAACTCTACTGCTGGTGGGGTGGAGAGTACGGCAACGAGGAGTCCACTGCCACCTGTTTGTCTCGCCGTTGGTTCACGGACTCGCCAGCCGCCTGCCGCCATTGCGGGCTGGAAGAGCGTGTGTACCGAGTGTACATGGAGTGTGTGAGTCTGTGTACCACGTGTACATGGAGTGTGTGAGTCTGTGTACCACGTGTACATGGTGTATGTGTACCGTGTGTACATGGAGTGTGTGAGTCCGTGTACCACGTGTACATGGAGTGTGTGAGTCTGTACATGGAGTGTGTGAGGTTGCAGCCCCTGTTCCAATATCTAAAGGGGCTGCTCCTTGCCTTCTGGCTGCCCCTCACACCCGCCACCCCCATCTGTGGACACCCTGTGCGTAGGGGAGAGGGTGGGGGGCAGGGCTGAAGATGTCCTGGTTGGGTCGGGTTGCTCCTGGGCCTGGCCAAGCTGGCCATCCGCGAGTCACGGCGCCAGGCGGAAGAGGGCTCTGTCCGAGCCGGCTGCCCGCCCCTTTTCTGGGGTTATGTCCGCGCCCGGGTGGGTTTAGAGAGGAACCACGCGCTGTCCACGGGAACCCTGGGGGGTTTCCGGGACCACTGGGCACCGCGGGGGGTGGAAGCATCCTGGACAAGGAGTGTAACATAGTTGTATCGTCGTTCATTTGGTATATTTGTGTGTCTTGTACTCTGGTGATGGGTTCTAGTTTGTTTTATTGTATTGTAAATATTATTTTTAATAATTGAATAAAGATTTTGAATAAAAAATCAGTGCCCCCTGGTTACGCTCTCGTGTCTGAGCGCAGCAGCTTTTACATGGATTAAGTGTTCCAGGCATTGGGGAATACTCCCAGATGCATGTTTCTCCCCTACAACCCAACCCAATGGGTCTTCGTCAGGTAGTGAACTACAGAGTGAAACAATGTGAACATGACCCTGACCTGTGGCTGTTGACTTGCACTCCGAGATCCCTCTGCTCTACAACTCTGCCATTCATTCTGAGGACCCTGCCCTGGTTTGACTTGACAAATTGCTGACTATAACTATAGCTACACTAGCCACTCTTTGGACCCCTTGTGTAGGAAGGAACTGCAGATGCTGGTTTAAACCGAAGACAGACGCAAAAAGCTGGAGTAACTCAGCGGGGTAGTCAGCATCTCTGGAGAAAAGGAATAGGTGACGTTTCGGGTCGAGACCCTTCTCCAGACTTGCCCGGCTGATCAGGATCCCACTGTAATTTCTTGTTAACCATCAAGAACACCAGCAAATCTGCAAACGTAGAAACATAGAAAATCGGTGCAGGAGTAGGCCATTCGGCCCTTCGAGCCTGCACCGCCATTCAATATGATCATGGCTGATCATCCAGCTCAGTAACCTGTACCTGCCTTCTCTCCATACCCCCTGATCCCTTTAGCCACAAGGGCCACATCTAATTCCCTCTTAAATATAGCCAATGAAATGGCCTCAACTACCCTCTGTGGCAGAGAACTCCACAGATTCACCACTCTCTGTGTGTAGGAATGTTTTCTCATCTCGGTCCTAAAAGACTTCCCCCTTATCCTTAAACTGTGACCCCTTGTTCTGGACTTCCCCAACATCGGGAACAATCTTCCTGCATCTAGCCTGTCCAACCCCTTAAGAATTTTATATGTTTCTATAAGATCCCCCCTCAGTCTTCTAAATTCCAGCGAGTACAAGCCGAGTCTATCCAGTCTTTCTTCATATGAAAGTCCTGTCATCCCAGGGATCAATCTGGTGAACCTTCTCTGTACTCCCTCTAAGGCTAGAATGTCTTTCCTCAGATTAGGAGACCAAAACTGTACACAATACTCCAGGTGCGGTCTCACCAAGGCCCTGTACAACTGCAGCAGAACGTCCTCACCAGGCCTTGTACATTCTATACGCACGCTTGCTTGTCCATTGCTACACATGACAAACAGCACTAGGCACACCACTAGTCACAGGCCTCCCGTCTGACAAACATTCTTCTTCCAACACCACCACCACCCTCTGCTTCCTACCACGAAGCCAATTCAGTATCAAGTTAGCTAGCTCTCTCTGGATCCCATGCGATCTAACCTTCCCACCTCATGGCCTTTATAATGGGGGAGCTACTACATGGAGGTGTGGGCCTACTGAATGGACATCCTGCCCCTCCTCCACTGAGCACATTGTTCTCACCTGTTGTTGCTCAAGCTGGGCCTTGCCTTGGCGAATGATGTTCCCTTTCTCCAAAAGCTCCTTTTGTGTTTTCTCAAACTCCTCCTTGCCCTAAAATTTAACAGAAGAGTGTGTTACATTCAAAGCGTTGTCATCATTGGCCTATTGGCAAACCTCGCCCGAACAACACAGAGACCGCCGGAGACTCAGGTTCGATCCCGACTACGGGCGCTGTCTGCACGGAGTTTGTACATTCTCCTCCTGCGTGGGTTTTCTCCGAGATCTTCAGTTTCCTCCCGCACTCCAAAGACGTACAGGTTTGTTGGTCAATTGTCTTGGTATAAGTGTAAATTGTCCCTAGTGTGTGTAGGTGAGTGTTAATGTGAGGGGATCGCTGGTTAGCATGGACTCGGTGGGCCGAAAGGCCTGTTTCCGTGCTGTATCTCTAAACGAAACTAACAGTGGTGTTGTGGCAGCCTTTACAACAGTCACACAATGAATACAATTTTGCTTCAAAACAATCCTTGCATGCTACCAATAGTGACAACCATTAACTCCCTAATTCCTCTGTACATTCAGAGTGCATAAAACATAAACAATAGGTGCAGGAGGAGGCCATTTGGCCCTTCGAGCCAGCACCACCATTCATTGTGATCATGGCTGATCATCCACAATCAGTAACCCATGCCTGCCTTCTCCCCATATCCCTTGATTCCACTAGCCCCTAGAGCTCTATCTAACTCTCTTTTAAATTCATCCTGTGAATTGGCCTCCACTGCCCTCTGTGGCAGAGAATTCCACAAATTCACAACTCTCTGGGTGAAAACATTTTTTCTCATCTTAGTTTTAAATGGCCTCCCCTTTATTCTTAGACTGTGGCCCCTGGTTCTGGACTCCCCCAACACTAGGATTTTTTTTCCCCTGCATCTAGCTTGTCCAGTCCTTTTATAATTTTATACGTTTCTACAAGATTCCCTCTCATCCTGCTAAACTCCAGTGAATACAAGCCCAGTCTTTCCAATCTTTCCTCATATGACAGTCCCTCCATCCTTAACCTCGTGAACCTACGCTGCACTGCCTCAATAGCAAGGATGTCCTTCCTCAAATTAGGAGACCAAAACTGCACACAGTACTCCAGATGTGGTCTCACCAAGGCCCTGTACAACTGCAGAAGGACCTCTTTACTTCTAATGAACACAGGGCAGAGTGTGTGCAGTCCTAATACGTACGTGGTTAAAACAACCCATATCTTCAACGTCTCGGTGGTGCCACATTAATTGATGTGGGCAAAGAGGGCAAATACTGTCAGCGCCCCCTGGCCTAGGACATAGGGGTGCCAACATCTTACAGGGTGGGTCTCTGCATTGCTAATCTTCATCAGTGTTTGAGTAATTCAATCAGGATTGTTCCAAAAGCCTTTGTCACCAAATTATTTACCTGCGGTATCACAAAAAGCTGGATTAACTCAACGGGTCAGGCAGCATCTCAGGGTCCCGACCCGAAACGTCACCTATTTCTTCTCTCCTGAGATGCTGCCTGACTCGCTGAGTTACTCCAGCTTTTCGTGATGCCTTCATAGAAACAACCAGCGCTGCCGTCGCAGCTGCGGCTTGCCTGCAGTCCGTCTGTCTTTTGTGTTTTTTGTTGTTTTTGTCTCAATTGTAGTGTTAATATGATGTAGTGTTGTATGTTATGTTTTGGGGGGGGGGGGTGGGGGGTGGGAGGGAACGGGAACTGTAACTGTAACATTCTCTCTCCAGAACGGAGACGCGACCTTTGTTCTGTGCCGTGTCTCCGTTCCCGTTGCGGCCTACCACCGGCCATGCACCTGGAACCACCTGGGTCTCTGGTTCGCAGAGTCCGCGGTCCGGACTCACCACCTGCGGCGCTGGCTGCCTGCGGATGCTGCGGGAACGGCTGCGACTCGTCTCCGGAGGCTCCGGCGCGGGCCGCGTGGACGTCGGAAGCCCGCAGGCCCCTGGATGGGGGCCGACATCGGGAGCTCCGGCAGCGGCAGAGGCAACGTGTTCGCCCGCCCCGAATCGCGGGGCTTGGGTCGGCCCGCCGCGGACCTTTCACCATCCGGCGCGGCCTGAAATAGGCCGTTGACCTTTCACCGCCCAGCGGGGGCTTCAATATCGGGAGCCCCGACCGCCCCGACGTGGCAACTCCAACAGCCTGACCGCGGGACAAGACGGCAGGGAAGAGAAAAAGACATTGTGGCCTTCCATCACAGTGAGGAGGGACTGGAGGAGACTCACTGTGATGGATGTTTCTTTTTGTTTGGTGTTAGTTTGTGATTGTATGTGTTATTGCATTTTTATTGATTAATCTTATTGGTCTTATTGTTCAACTGCGGGTAATGTTTCATTTTACTACACATTTATGTGTATGTGACAAATAAACCACTATTGACTATTGACTATTGAGGTGCAGGAGTAGGCCATTCGGCCCTTCGAGCCTGCACCGCCATTCAATATGATCATGGCTGATCATCCAATTTGTACCAGCATCTGCAGTTATTTTCCTACACTATCTACCACATTCAAGAAATCTATGTACTTGTGCTCCTAGATCCCTCTGCTCTACAACCCTACCCAAGGGCCCACCATTCATTCTGAAGGTCCTGTCCTGGTTTGATTGCCAAATTGCAACACCTCGTGCTTAATCTGAATTTAAGCCGTTCTTTGGGCCACTTGTCCAGCTGATCGAGATCCCACTCTGATCACAAACCGTTGGGGAAGAATGGTTTCCAAAGTTGCGCATCCAGTCCAAATCTCAACACACGTCGGCAAAAAAAGCCGCAGGGAGCATAAAGCAATTTTTTGATGACATTGATCCTTTAATGGAACATATAGAGGGCAATGTGATCAGATGATAGAAGGGTCCTGACCAGAAACGTCACCTCTCCATGTTCTCCAGAGATGCTGCCTGACCTGCTGAGTTACTCCAGCATTTTGTGTCTGTCTGCAGTTCTTTTGTCTGGATTTCTGTCACGTGTTCAGGCCTTAAACTATGGAGTTTTGGCTCCAGAACTTGGGAGTTTTGGCTACTGATGTTTAATGTGTTCAAGTCAGGTCAAATGAACCACATTGAAGTCTTTCTGACCACAAAGAGGAGTGTTGTTTGTACCTAGAAACAAGTAACTGCAGAAGTTGGTTTACACCAAGACACAAAATTGCTGGAGTAAGTCAGTGGGTCAGAGAGCATCTCTGGAGAGCATGGATGGGTGACATTTCGGGTGGGAACCTTTCTTCAGACTGGTAGTTGGGAGAAGCCATTTTCTTACTTGCAATGGCAACAGTGCACCACTAGATGAGGCTGCAACACCAAGTCTTGACCAAAGAACCATCATTCCATTCTTTTACAAAAGGTCAGATTTGCTAATAAGATTTTACTTTCCCCACATTGATTGTGTGTATGTGGATTATCAAGCCTTCCGTCTGAAAGAAGTGGTTAACCACTAAGCAGCCATCAATAAACTATTTATCAAGATAAAGAAAAGCACAGCGGCCCAGCGGCCCAGCGGTAGAGTTGCTGCCTCACAGCGCCAGAGACACGGGTTGGATCCCGACTTTGGGCGCCGTCTGTACGGAGTTTGTACGTTCTCCCAGTGACCTGCGTGGGTTTTCTCCGGGTGCTCCGGTTTCTTCCTTCATTCCAAAGACATACAGGTTTGTAGGTTAATTGGTTTCTATAAATTGTAGAATAAACTCCCCTCTCCACCCCCCCCATAGAAACATGGAAAATAGGTGCAGGAGGAGGCCATTCGGCCCTTCGAGCCAGCACCGCCATTCAATGTGATCATGGCTGATCATTCTCAATCAGTACCCCATTCCTGCCTTCTCCCCATACCCCCTGACTCCACTATCCTTAAGAGTTCTATCCAGCTCTCTCTTGAATGCATTCAGAGAATTGGCCTCCACTGCCTTCTGAGGCAGAGAATTCCACAGATTCACAACTCTCTGACTAAAAAAGTTTTTCCTCATCTCCGTTCTAAATGGCCTACCCCTTATTCTTAAACTGTGGCCCCTTGTTCTGGACTCCCCCAACATTGGGAACATGTTTCCTGCCTCTAATGTGTCCAGCCTCTTAATAATCTTATCTGTTTCGATAAGATCCCCTCTCATCCTTCTAAATTCCAGTGTATACAAGCCTAGTCGCTCCAGTCTTTCAACATATGACAGTCCCGCCATTCCGGGAATTAACCTGGTAAACCTACGATTTCATCATATGTTAGTCGCACCATCCCGGGAGTTGACCTGGTGAACCTACCAGGTGAACTCCCTCAATAGCAATAGCGTCCTTCCTCAAATTAAGAGACCAAAACTGCACACAATACTCCAGGCGTGGTCTCACCAGGGCCATGTACAACTGCAGTAGGACTTCCTTGCTCCTAAACTCAAATCCTCTCGCAAAGAAGGCCAACATGCCATCAGCTTTCTTCACTGCTCCCCTTCCCTCCCCTCCCCTCCCCCCCCCCCCCCCCCCCAATCTTTGCACATTCCCAATCCTTTCCAGTCGACACTTTAATTTCATGGAGCACATCGTAACTTGCCCCTGGTGTGTGGGATAGAGTTAGTGCAGGTCGGAGTGGACTCGGTGGGCCAAAGCACACAGTATCTCCAAAATACTAAAGCTAAATACAAACTGTTTGAGGAACTCAACAGGTCACACGGCTTCTGTGGAGGGCAAAGGACATGTGAGCATTTCAGGTCAGGACCCTCCATCAGTCTGGAAAAGGGTTTACGTTTCTTATTGTCGCGTGTACTGAGGTACAATGAAAAGCCTCGTTTTGCGTGCTATCCAATCAGATCAGATAATACCATACATAAACACAATCAAGTCAAACTCAAGTACAACAGTTAGAGTAAAGGGGGAGATACAGAGTGGAGAATATAGTTCTCCATGCCCCAACCCCAATCAGGTCCACAGATGCTGCCTGACCCACTGAGTTCCTCCTGAGCTTTTGTATTTTTGCTCCAGACTCCAGCATCTGCAGTCACATGCGCCTCCAGGAAGAACATCTTGTTCAATTTGTCATAGAATCATAGAGAGTCATAGAGTCTGACAACGTGGAAACAGGCCCTTCGGCCCAACATGCCCACACCGGCCAACGTGTCCCTTCTACAGTAGTCCCACCTGCCTGCATTTGGCCCGAATCCCTCCAAATCTGTCCTATCCAGGTACCTGTCTAACTGTTTCTTAAATGATGGGATAGTCCCAACCTCTACTACCTCCTCTGGTGGCTCGTTCCATACTCCCTCCACCCTTTGTGTGAAAAAGTTACTCCTCTGATTCCTATTAAATCTTTTCCCCTTCACCTCAAACCTATGTCCTCTGGTCCTTGATTCCCCTCCTCTGGTCAAGGGACTCTGTGCGTCTACCCGATTCTGTTGTTGTTAATAGACAATAGACAATAGGTGCAGGAGGAGGCCATTCGGCCCTTCGAGCCAGCACCGCCATTCAATGTGATCATGGCTGATCATTCTCAATCAGTACCCCATTCCTGCCTTCTCCCCATACCCCCTGACTCCGCTATCCTTAAGAGCTCTATCTAGCTCTCTCTTGAATGCATTCGGAGAATTGGCCTCCACTGCCTTCTGAGGCAGAGAAATTCCACAGATTCACAACTCTCTGACTGAAAACGTTTTTCCTCATCTCAGTTCTAAATGGCCTACCCCTTATTCTTAAACTGTGACCCCTTGTTCTGGACTCCCCCAACATTGGGAACATGTTTCCTGCCTCTAACGTGTCCAACCCCTTAATAATCTGATACGTTTCGATAAAATCCCCTCTCATCCTTCTAAATTCCAGTGTATACAAGCCTAGTCGCTCCAGTCTTTCAACATATGACAGTCCCGCCATTCCGGGAATTAACCTAGTAAACCTACGCTGCACGCCCTCAATAGCAAGAATATCCTTCCTCAAATTTGGAGACCAAAACTGCACACAGTACTCCAGGTGCGGTCTCACTAGGGCCCTGTACAACTGCAGAAGGACCTCTTTGCTCCTATACTCAACCCCCTTGTTATGAAGGCCAACATTCCATTGGCTTTCTTCACTGCCTGCTGTACCTGCATGCTTCCTTTCAGTGACTGATGCACTAGGACACCAAGATCTCGTTGTACGTCCCCTTTTCCTAACTTGACACCATTCAGATAATACTCTGCCTTCCTATTCTTACCACCAAAGTGGATAACCTCACACTTATCCACATTAAACTGCATCTGCCATGCATCCGCCCACTCACACAACCTGTCCAAGTCACCCTGCAACCTCATAGCATCTTCCTCACAGTTCACACTACCACCCAGCTTTGTATCATCTGCAAATTTGCTAATGGTACTTTTAATCCCTTCATCCAAGTCATTAATGTATATTGTAAATAGCTGCGGTCCCTGCACCGAGCCTTGCGGTACCCCACTAGTCACTGCCTGCCATTCTGAAAGGGACCCATTTATCCCCACTCTTTGCTTTCTGTCTGTCAACCAATTTTCTATCCATGTCAGTACCCTACTGTGAGGTTATTCACTTTGGAAGTAAGAATAGAAAGGCAAATTATTATCTGAATGGTGTCAAGTTAGGAGGAGGGGGAGTTCAACGAGATCTGGGTGTCCTAGTGCATCAGTCAATGAAAGGAAGCATGCAGGTACAGCAGGCAGTGAAGAAAGCCAATGGAATGTTGGCCTTCGTAACAAGAGGAGTTGAGTATAGGAGCAAAGAGGTCCTTCTACAGTTGTACCGGGCCCTGGTGAGACCGCACCTGGAGTACTGTGTGCAGTTTTGGTCTCCAAATTTGAGGAAGGATATTCTTGCTATGGAGGGCGTGCAGCGTAGGTTCACTAGGTTAATTCCCGGAATGGCGGGACTGTCGTATGTTGAAAGGCTGGAGCGATTGGGCTTGTATACACTGGAATTTAGAAGGATGAGGGCGGATCTTATTGAAACATATAAGATAATTAGGGGATTGGACACATTAGAGGCAGGAAACATGTTCCCAATGTTGGGGGAGTCCAGAACAAGGGGCCACAGTTTAAGAATAAGGGGAAGGCCATTTAGAACGGAGATGAGGAAGAACTTTTTCAGTCAGAGTGTGGTGAAGGTGTGGAATTCTCTGCCTCAGAAGGCAGTGGAGGCCAGTTCGTTGGATGCTTTCAAGAGAGAGCTGGATAGAGCTCTTAAGGATAGCGGAGTGAGGGGGTATGGGGAGAAGGCAGGAACGGGGTACTGATTGAGAGTGATCAGCCATGATCACATTGAATGGCGGTGCTGGCTCGAAGGGCTGAATGGCCTACTCCTGCACCTATTGTCTATTGTCTATTGTCTATTGTCTACCTCCAATACCATGCGCTCTAATTTTGCCCACTAATCTCCTATGTGGGACCTTGTCGAAGGCTTTCTGAAAGTCAAGGTACAACACATCCACCGGCTCTCCCCTGTCAATTTTCCTAGTTACATCCTCAAAGAATTCCAGAAGATTAGTCAAGCATGATTTCCCCTTCGTAAATCCATGTTGACTCGGAACGATCCTGTTACTGCGATCCAAATGCTCCGCAATTTTGTCTTTTATAATTGACTCCAGCATCTTCCCCACCACTGATGTCAGACCAACTGGTCTATAATTTCCCGTTTTCTCTCTCCCTCCTTTCTTCAAAAGTGGGACAACATTAGCTACCCTCCAATCCACAGGAACTGATCCTGAATCTATAGAACATTGGAAAATGAAGTCGGGGGCAGAGAGAGACAAAGAAGTATTGTCATACAGCACTAATTGTTTCACTCTTTTATTATCCAGTGAACAATGTTCATGTTGTTTTCATGCAGTCATTTCATTTGCAACTGCATTATATTTCACTCCCACTTCATGTGTGCCCATTGCCTAAGTAACAAAAAATACCAAAATAGATTGAAATTGGTAAAGTTAAATTAAAAATACAAGGACTAAAATACTCACCCTTGCATTTTAAATTTAAATTTAGCTTCATCGTGTTTCAAAATGATTACTTCTATTGTTTCTGTAAATTCTAAATTGTTTTATATTTAGTCCAAAGAACACAAGTTCTGACAAGCTCAGGCAACTGACAAGGAAGAACTTCAGCTTTGTATAAAGAGACAAAAATAACTAATGTTCATCTCCTGTGAGCAAATGAGAGACTCTGTTTAAAATCTCAATGAGCTCGAAACTCTCAAAATGTCAGTCTCCTTTCTTCAGCTCTATCACAAGGTCATGGATTAGGGTTAGGGTTAAGGGTCATCGCCCAACATTGCCTGACTTCCAATGTTGTCTTTCATATTAGCCTTTTTTCCCATCTTTCCGGGCAGTCACGGTGGCGCAGCGGTAGAGTTGCTGCCTGACGGCACTTTCAGCGCCGGAGACCCGGGTTCGATCCCGACTACGGGTGCTGTCTGTACGGAGTTTGTACGTTCTCCCCATGACCTGCCTGGGTTTTCTCCGAGATCCTCGGTTTCCTCCCACACTCCAAAGACGTACAAGGTTTGTAGGTTAATTGGCTCGGTGTAAATGTAAACATTGTCCCTAGTGGGTGTAGGATAGTGTTAATGTGCGGGGATCGCTGGTCGGCGCGGACCCGATGGGCCGAAGGGCCTGTTTCCGCGCTGTATCTCTAAATCTAAACTAAACCATGACCAGGCTAATAGGAGGTGAAACAATTAGTGCTGTATCATAATTATTTTCCATCCTTTCTATTTCAAAGACCTCTAAAGATATTGCTTCCTCCACCCATTTTGTATAGTGACTGCTGTGGTGGTGATGACAAGCATGAGGCACAAAGATAATGATGAACCAACGGGTAAAAGATTGGATAATGGGGTCAGAGGTTGGATAATGGGGTCAGAGGTTGGATAAAGGGGTCAGAGGTTGGATAATGGGGTCAGAGGTTGGATAATGGGGTCAGAGGTTGGATAATGGGGTCAGAGGTTGGATAAAGGGGTCAGAGGTTGGATAATGGGGTCAGAGGTTGGATAAAGGGGTCAGAGGTTGGATAAAGGGGTCAGAGGTTGGATAAAGGGGTCAGGGGTTGAGCAGCAGGAGGGAGAGAAAGTCATAAATGGTATAAAATGGACGATACAAAGAGCTTTGTGTTTTCTGTGGAGTAATGGAGATGCAGTGTGGAAACAGGCCCTTTGGCCCATCCAGCCTGCGTGGGTGGGCACTCACTCCCTACCCTAACTCTATCCGACGGACAATATCCAATTTTTTACCGAAGCCAATTAACCTGCACGTGTTTGGAGTGCGGGTGAAAGCCGGAGCACCCGGAGAAGTCCCACGCAGGTCACGGGGAGAACGTACAAACTCCGTGCAGACAGCGCCCGTAGCCAGGATCGAACCCGGGTCCCTGGCGCTGCAAAGCACTAACTCTGCCGCTGTGCCACCGTGCCACCAGCACTTCCACACAAAGCCAACCAATGCTTTCAAGGGCGTTTAAGTGAGAAGAAATTGTGGAGAGATTTAGCTTTAACAGTTTGCAAGCACATAACGCCAGACTCAGGACCAGCTTACTACCCCACTGCCATCCGGCTTCCGAATGGGCCTCCCATAAACGGGTCTACTCTCAACCTTCCAACCTACCTCATTGCACTTTTTCTCCGGAACTGTAAAGCTACCATGATGCAAAACTATATTCTGCACTCAGATATTTTTCTCTTTGCAGTTGTAGTTGTGTGTGGCTTGACTATATCCTGTATGGTATTATCTGATTTAATTGAACAAACACACAAACACTGTACCTCAGTATATGTGGCAACAATATATTTTACACAGGGGGTGATGTGCCTTCTGGTTACGTATGTGGCATTTAGCAGATGTTTGGATAGGATTACTACGCAGTGAATGGAGGGGGTATGGGATATGTGCAGGTGGATAAGTGATGGTCTTGGCATCATGTTCGGCACAGACATTGTGGGCCGAAGGGCCTGTTGCTGTGCTGTACAGTTCTATGTTCAATGTCTATGTTCAATAATAAACCACTATGAATACCATGAGTTGCCCCAGCAATTCTTAGTTCCCAAGGGCGGCACGGTGGCACAGCGGTAGAGTTGGAACCTTGTAGCGCCAGAGACCCGGGTTCGATCCCGACTGCAGGTACTGTCTGCACGGAGTTTGTACGTTCTCCCCGCACCCCTGCGTGGCCGTTCCCCGGGTGCTCCGGTTCCCTCCAACACTCCAGAAGACGTGCGGGTTTGTAGGCTGATTGGTGTGGTGTCATTGTAAATTGTCCCCCGTGTATGTAGGATAGAGCTAGTGTGCTGGAATCGCCGGTCGGCACGGACTCGATGGGCCAAAGGGCCTGTTTCCACGCTGTATCTCTAAACTAAACTAAAGAGCACATCTGACCGCTGACTAACCCTTGTGTCTGTTTAGGATGGAGAGATTTGTGGTGCATTTCCCATTTGATATCAGTAAATATCCCACAGGTTTCAATCTGTGGGCCTGACAGCGTGGAAGTTATATCATCATCTTCACATGATGAAGGGCCCCAGCTATTCTGAGAGCTGGCGGATTAAAACTCCAGCCAGTCCAGTATCACTCTGTCTGTCCAGATTTACGAGGGAGTGCGCAGCCACACTAAATCTTTTATGCGGCAGTATTTTAACACAGTTAATAAAACCATGAACCAGAGTGATCTTCAAACAACTGCAGGAGCCACAACTCACCGCCTTTTGTTAATGGAGAAGCATACAGCACAGGAACAGGCCCTTCGGCCCGCCATGTCCGTGCTGAACACGATACAGAGATGAACTAGGATCCATATCTGTTCATTCCCTGCAATGTGCATGGGCCTGTGCAAAAGGCTCTCAAAGGCCGCTATCGTACCTGCCCTTATTACCACCCCCTGGCAGCGAGTTCCAGGCACTGAATTAACTCTCAATTGATGATTAGTATAAGAAAATAACTGCAGATGCTGGTACAAATCGAAGGTATTTATTTACAAAATGCTGGAGTAACTCAGCAGGTCAGGCAGCATCTCAGGAGAGAAAGAATGGGTGACGTTTAGGGTCGAGACCCTTCTTCAGACTGATGTCAGGGGGGCGGGACAAAGGATGGATATAGGTGGAGACAGGAAGATAGAGGGAGATCTGGGAAGGGGGAGGGGAAGAGAGGGACAGAGGAACTATCTAAAGTTGGAGAAATCAATGTTCATACCACTGGGCTGCAAGCTGCCCAGGCGAAATATGAGGTGCTGTTCCTCCAATTTCCGGTGGGCCTCACTATGGCGCTGGAGGAGGCCCATGACAGAAAGGTCAGACTGGGAGTGGGAGGGGGAGTTGAAGTGCTCAGCCATCGGGAGATCAGGTTGGTTAAGGCGGACCGAGCGCAGGTGTTGAGCGAAGTGATCGCCGAGCCTGCGCTTGGTTGATGATTGATGATTAATCATCTCTCTTGAGCCTGCGGCCACACAAACATTATTCGGCCACAGAAACCAGGCCGCCACTGCCCACAGGGCAAAGCAGAACAACTATTTTCTAAAGATAGACACAAAATGCTGGGGGGAAAGTCAGCATCTCAGGAGAGAAGGAATCGGTGACGTTTCGGGTCGAGGCCCTTCATCATTCCTTCTCTCCAGAGATGCTGCCTTGTCCCGCTGAGTTACTCCAGCATTTTGTGTCTGTCTTCAGTGTAAACCAGCATCTGCAGTTCCTTCTTGCAAATTACAAACTATTTTCTAAAACTTGGTTTTCAGGATACGGGCCTGTTGAAAAGGTGAGCCCCTAAAGGCCCTTGGGAAGTGCAGTGGTAAGTTGCTTTTGTACACTACTGAGGTTTGGCTGCTGCAGATCGCCCCAAGGTTCTATTAGGTCATAAGTGATAGGAGTAGAATTAAGCCATTCGGCCCATCAAGTCTACCCCGCCATTCAATCATGGCTGACCTATCTCTCCCTCCTAACCCCATTCTCCTGCCTTCTCCCCATCACCTCTGACACCCGTACTAATCAATAATCTATCTATCTCTGCCTTAAATATATCCTGACTTGTCCTCCACAGCCTTCTGTGGCAAAGAATTCCACAGATTCACCACCCTCTGACCAAAGACATTTCGCCTCATCTCCTTCGTAAAAGAACGTCCTTTAATTCTGAAGGTTTGATTCCTTTAATTAGGTAGAGAGTGCCAGGCCATGGACCCAGCAACGTTGCAGGAGGATGTATTTCTGGAGCAGAATGGAGGGGAACCTGCAGGTAATGGTGTTCCCTTGCATTTAATGGTGTTCCCTTGGTGTTTAAGGTGCTTCTAGACAGGCACATGCAGCTGCCAGAGGAGGTAGTTGAGGCAGGTACTAAAGCAACATTTAAAAACACGTAGAGCAGGTGCATGGACAGGTAGGGTTGACAACTTCCTCACTCCCAAATAAGGGACAAAGGGTGACGTCACCGCCCAGCCAGCGGCCACGTGCTCCCGCTCCACCAATGGCGGCTGCCCGGGCCGGGAGGCGGGTTGCTACGCAACCTCTGCTAGGCGGCGCTCGGGCCTACACTGTCCGGGCCTACACTGTCCGGGCCTACACTGTTCGGGCCTACAGTGTCCGGGCCTACAGTGTCCGGGCCTACAGTGTCCGGGCCTACAGTGTCCGGGCCTACAGTGTCCGGGCCTACACTGTCCGGGCCTACGCTGTCCGGGCCTACGCTGTCCGGGCCTACACTGTCCGGAACTATAGCGGCTCCCGGGCTACAGTGTCCGGGCCTACAGTGTCCGGGCCTACACTGTCCGGGCCTACAGTGTCCGGGCCTACAGTGTCCGGGCCTACACTGTCCGGGCCTACAGTGTCCGGGCCTACAGTGTCCGGGCCTACAGTGTCCGGGCCTACAGTGTCCGGGCCTACACTGTCCGGGCCTACAGTGTCCGGAACTATAGTGGTCCCCGGACCACAGTGTCTGGGCCTACAGCGTCCGGGCCTAAAACGGGACAAGGGCGGTCCCGTACGGGACAAACCAATTTAGCCCAAAATACGGGATGTCCTGGCTAATACGGGACAGTTGGCAACCCTACATATAGGACAGGTTTAGGGACATGTGGGCCAAATGGGACTAGCATAGATGGCACATCTTGGTCTGCATGGCAAAGATGGGCCGAAGGGCCTGTTTCCGTGCTGTATGACTCTGTAACTCCCTGACACCACAGGGAGTGGTGACCAACAGCATGAGTCTAGACCACAGGGAGCGACCAACAGCATGAGTGTAGACCCAGGCTTCTCTACCCGAGCAGTTCAGTGTGTATGGTGGTTGTAACAGGGAGCGACCAACACCAACCTGCAAGTGGACATAGTCGTAGTCCTCCATCCAGCCGCTGCCGTTGTTGTCGTACTGCGTGTCGGGACATCCTTCAGCCTGGTACCTGGGTGGAGAGGGCAGAGGCCTTGCCTGAATGTTGGCCTTGTCCGTGGGCCCAGTCTGGTAGTGGTTGATGGTGTTGTTGTTTGTCGAGGGGCTGCCGGTGTCTAGGCCGGGCAGGGGTACGCTGGACCTCACCTCGCCCGGCTGCAGCTGCTGCCGTGTCCGTTTGAAGAGGAGGGAGGCGTTGCCGTGCAGGAAGCTGGCCAGCTGCTTGGTGTCGTCGGGGATGCCCCGCGAGTACATCACAAACCTGTCCAGGTCGTCGGCGGAGTTCTGCTTGTTTGTTATCAGGACGTTCAGGGCCCAGTTGCAGTTGTCCAGCGCCTGGCTGTGCGTGAGCAGAAGCTGGTAGACGTCCTCCATCTTCTGCACCTGCTTGCTCAGCTTGGCGTACAAAGTGCGGTCGGTCGCCTGCATGGAGTTGGTCACAGCTCCGCGCGCAAAGTCCAGCAGCTCCTTCACCGAGTTCTTCACCCGCTCAACCCCGGTCTTGATGTTCTGCACGTTGGCCTCCATGTGCTCCCGGCCCCGCCAGCTGCTGACAATGAAGGACATCAGGTAGGAGATGGCGCCTTCCACGCCTTGCTGATGCTTGGCCAGGATCTCCATGGCCACCTCCAGCTCCAGGTTCAGCTCCTTGCTGCCGGCCTTGGGCAGAGTGTTGGAGGACTCCTTCACAGGGATGACGTCCAGAGAGGACGTGGAAATATTGCTCTTTGTGCTCCCTGTGCTGGAAGCAGAATGCCTCTTGTAGCTGTTGGTGACTTCCTCCGTCGCTGCATCCCTGCACACCTGAGGCGGGACGTCATAGATGTAATCTCCAGCCGGCTCCTCGTTCGACACGACCTTCCCTCCAGACGACGGGACTCCCAGATCCCTCGGGAAATCGTAAACGTCTTGCAGGGACGTCTGGTATCCAAGAAGCTTCTGGTTGGGAGGGACGTCGTAGATGTCCTGGTCGAGGGAGGTGTCGGCAAGTTTCCCCGCTGGCGGAGGTATATCGTACACGTCGTCGATGGGATAGCCGTCGTGCGAGGCGGGGGTCTGGGGGCCAAACCTCATGGAGTCTGGACTCTTCGGCCCCCTGTGCGAGAAGGATGGCGGGACGTCGTACGTATCTTCAGAGACCGGGCCATCGGGAACGTCCTTGCTCACGGATGGTGGGAAGTCGTAGACCTGCGTGGGAACGAGAGCAGATACAACCCATCAGGCACTGAGCTATGCTCTTCCGAGGTTCAAAGCTGGGGATTGGCAACGCCAATCATGGTGTACGCACAAACAACGTTGTAAAATTGTCTTTCATATATATGTAAATGTAAATGTTGGTGGGATGTATTTATGAGATTGAAATAGGCTGTTCATGGAACAAGGAGTTAGTTCAGTGTTGCATCTCCCTGGGTCACCCTGCCTGGTGCTGACACATTGGTTGTAGACACAAAAAGCTGGAGTAACTCAGTTTGTGAACTAATTCTGTGTGTGTGTGTGTGTGTGTGTGTGTGTGTGTGTGTGTGTGTGTGTGTGTGTGTGTGTGTGTGTGTGTGTGTGTGTGTGTGTGTGCGTGTGTGTGCGTGTGTGTGCGTGTGTGTGTGTGTGTGTGTGTGTGTGTGTGTGTGTGTGTGTGCGTGTGTGTGTGTGTGTGTGTGTGTGTATGTGTGTGTGTGTGTGTGTGTGCGCGCGTGTGTGTCTGTGTATCTGGCCGTCCGTGTGTGTATGTGTGTGTATGTGTGTGTGTGTGTGTGTGTGTGTGTGTGTGTGTGTGTGTGTGTGTGTGTGTGTGTGTGTGTGTGTGTGGTGTGTGTGTGTGTGTGTGTGTGTGTGTGTGTGTGTGTGTGTGTGGGGTGTGCGTGTGCGTGTGTGTGTGTGTGTGTGCGTGTCTGTGTGCATGTGCATCTGTGTGTATATCTCTGTGTGTGTTTTTGGGCGCGTGTGTCTGTGTGTATGTGTGTGACTGTACATGTGACTGCGTGCATGTGCCGTGTGCGTGTGCGTATCTGTATGTGTGTGTGTGTGTTCATCTGTGTATGTGTATATCTGTGTGTGTATTTTGATGTGTGTGCATATCTGCGTGTGTGTGTGTAACTGTGTGCGTGTGCCTGTGTCCATGTACACACACGTGCGTTATTGAAAGCTCTGTGATTGTTCAGTACATGCACTATTAGCAGTCCATGCAAGCGGGTCTGGAAGTCACAAGAAGCTCAGCTGTGCCCTTGCCCTGGTGTTTGTTCTGGTAGGCGGCCACAATAATTCACACGGCAGTATCACTATGTCCCACTGCTGCAGTCAACAGATACCTGAAACACATTTCCTGACCAGAGCTAGGTACTCACTATTTGTTGAGCCTGGATGTGGTGCTGCAGATTCATTTCTACACTGGGGGGGACATCATAAATTTCCCGTGACTTATCTCTGCAGTTGGGGCCTTTCGTTGCCTTGGGAAGCGTATCATATGCCTGATAAAGAGGAGCGGGGATTAAAATATTGATCTCCCGGCTGCAGCCACGATTAATCCTGTACTGCTGAGGTTTGTGCTTACAAATGTCCCTGCAAGAGTTTTGTCCAGAAATGATCGGCCAACATTTCCTTTCTCTTATCTCGGCCAAACCAATGAATGCATTCAACAGCATTCATCATGAGAGGCACAATGTGTCTGAACGTCCACTGAAATTGATGCCAATCTGTGAGGAATTGCACATAATTCTCTCGCCCCTCTGAATACCTACGCTATACCAACCTCCACCGACCTCCCTTCCACATTTATCATGTACTCCACTGCAGGTAGACACAAAGTGCTGGAGTAACTCAGCGGGCCAGGCAGGATGGGTGACTACAACACTTGCTGTCTATCTTCAGTACACACCTGCATTTGCAATTCCTTTCCACACATTTTGTACTCTGCAGCAAGGTCAATTGTAGACATGAGAAAATGTTTCGCTTTTAAAGGGAAAAGGCACAAAATGCCGGAGTAACTCAGCGGGTCAGGCAGCTTCTCTGGAGAACATGGATAGGTGACGTTTCACAGAGTGCTGGAGTAACTCAGCGGGTCAGGCAGCATCTCTGGAGAACATGGATAGGTGACGTTTCACAGAGTGCTGGAGTAACTCAGCGGGTCAGGCAGCATC
Source organism: Rhinoraja longicauda (assembly GCF_053455715.1). Classification (NCBI taxonomy): domain Eukaryota; kingdom Metazoa; phylum Chordata; class Chondrichthyes; order Rajiformes; family Arhynchobatidae; genus Rhinoraja; species Rhinoraja longicauda. The sequence continues at coordinate 3,077,496 of NC_135958.1, read as the reverse complement.
TCTGGAGAACATGGATAGATGACGTTTCACAGAGTGCTGGAGTAACTCAGCGGGTCAGGCAACAACTCTGGAGAACATGGATAGGTGACGTTTCGGGTTGGGACCTTCCTTCTGAAGTCAGGAGAAGGGTCGCGACCCAAAACTCCACCTATCCATGTTCTCCAGAGATGCTGCCTGACCCGCTGAATTACTCCAGCACTGCGTTTTTGGTTTTTGTAAACCAGCATCCGCAGTTCCATGTTTCTACATTTCTATGGATGGGATGCTGACATTGTTTTACAGCCTTGCTCTTATTTTGCGGTAAGGAAAATAGCCATCACAATGGCATAAATGTGGGTGGGCTGAACTATCTCATGGTGCTGTGTTGAGCAAACACAAAGGATCACTATTTATTTATGAGAACAATGTTCTTTTAATAGTTGGCAAATTAATCACTCTATTTCAATCAATCATTTCTCACAATGGCGTTGGTTGGGACAACCTTTGCTGCCAAGGTCCCTACATAACTGCACTGACGACTTTCCTAAAGAGCCTAATTTACAGCTGGCAGTTGAGGATGGCCAAAGATTGGGTAAGGCGCTACATAAATGGCAACTTTCTTTTCTGGGCGACGCAGTGGTGCAGCGGGTAGAGCCACTGCCTCACAGCGCCAGAGATCTGGGTTCGATCCTGACCTCGGGCGCTGTCTGTGCGCAGTTTGCACATTCTCCCTGTGACCTCGTGGGTTTCCTCCGGGTGCTCCGGTTTCCTCCCACATCCCAAAGACGCACGGGATTATGGGTTAATTGGTTTCTGTAAATTGCCCCTGTAAACATGTACAAAGTGGTTGAGAAAAGTGGGATAACATGGAACAATGGTCGGTGTGGACAGGGTGGGCAGAAGTGCCTGCTTCAATCCGGTACTCACTGGAGTTTAGAAGGACGAGAGAGGATATTATAGAGATGTATAAAATTATAAAAGGACTGGACAAGCTAGGTGCAGGAAAAATGTTCCCAATGTTGGGGGAGTCCAGAACCAGGGGGCCACACAGTCTAAGAATAAAGGGGAGGCCATTTAAAACTGAGGTAAGAAGAAACTTTTTCACCCAAAGAGTTGTGAATTTGTGGAATTCTCTGCCACAGAGGGCAGTGGAGGCCAATTCACTGGATGAATTTAAATGAGAGTTAGATAGAGCTCTGGGGGCTAGCGGAATCAACGGGTATGGGGAGAAGGCAAGCACGGGTTACTGATTGTAGATGATCCGCCATGATCACAATGAATGGCGGTGCTGGCTCGAAGGGCCTAAAATGGCCTCCTCCTGCACCTATTTTCTATGTTTCTATCTCTACACTAATATAAACTACTTTGAGATATGGCCAAGCTTTCAAATTATTATTTAAAATACGGGAAGAGTATTCATCCATTTGCGTTCTATTAAAACACTGTTGTGATAAACTCTCTGCATTTTATTGAATGCTAAAGCACTACCCACCTCTTGCCCATACTGACTGCCAGTAGATTCTGTTCCTCCTCTATTGGGAGGGACGTTATAAATCTCCTGCAGAGTAGCTGGAGGGAGATTTCTCGATGGGAGGATGTCGTACTCATCTTTCTCCATCTGCGGGGGCGTGTCGTACACATAAACGCCTCCAACTCTCGTTGGAAGGACTACCTGTCAAGGAAAGAAAAAAAGAGTAATTCAGTTCATCGCTCCTGTAAGATTCAACAACATCTCTCTCTGTTCCTGTCAGTGCAGCTGATTTTGGTTAATTAAACAAAAAAACAAGGGTGCCGCAGTGACACAGCTGGTAGAGCTGCCGCCTCACAGCGCCAGAGACCCGGGCTTCATCCCCATCCTTACTTCAGAGATGCAGCCTGGAAACGGGCCCGTCGAGCCAGCCAGTCAAATACCACTGGCAACGTAAGCCAGCAGTGTCACAAGTGCAGGCTGTGATGAATTGGCACAAACCCCTGGATCACATGGTTACTTATTAAAAGTCAGAGAGTTGCGAATCTGTGGAATTCTCTGCCTCAGAAGGCAGTGGAGGCCAATTCACTGAATGCATTCAAGAGAGAGCTAGATAGAGCTCTTAAGGATAGCGGAGTCAGGGGGTATGGGGAGAACGCAGGAATGATCAGATTGAGAATGATCAGCCATGATCACATTGAATGGCCTCCTCCTGCACCTATTGTCTATTGTCTATAAAATGAACAAACCTCATTCGAGTAGACACAGAATGCTGGAGTAACTCAGCGGGACATGCAGCATCTTTGGAGAGGAGGAATGGATGACGTTTAGGGTCGAGACCCTTCTTCAGTTCAGGTTCAGAATCAGGTTCCTATTAAATCTTTCCGCTCTCACCTTAAACCTATGTTGTCTGGTTGTTGATTCCCCTACTCTGGGCAAGAGACTCTACAGTGCCCTCCAATACCCATCACTTATTTATTTGCCTCTGTACTCCACAATGTGAAATTTGTAATAGAAAAAAATCACATGTGGTTGAAGTGCACATTGTCAGATTTTATTAAAGGGTATTTTTATACATTTTAGTTTCACCATGTAGAAATTACAGCAGTGTTTATACATTCCCCCCCACCTATTTCAGGGCGCCATAATGCTTGAAACACAGCAATGTCATGTAAATGAAAGTAGTCATGTACACCTCTATAAGATCACCCCTCATCCTCCTGCGCTCCAAGGAATAGAGTCCCAGCCTGCTCAACCTCTCCCTGTAGCTCAGGCCCTCGAGTCCTGGCAACATCCTCCTAAATCTTCTCTGCGCCCTTTCCAGCTTGACAACATATTTCCTCTAACAAATCTTTCTTTTAACAAATGTTCTTTCTTATCAGTCTCGTACTTCTTTGAATCCATTCATTGCAACACTGTGGAAGCTTCGTTACCGTGTGAGGTGATTAGTTTAGTTTAGTTTAGAGATACAGTGCGGAAACAGGCCCTTCGGCCCACCGAGTCTGTACCGACCGGCGATCCCCGCACACTAGCCTTATCTTACACACTCAGGCCAATCTACAAATGTACCAAAGCCTATTAACCGACAAATCTGTACGTCTTTGGAGTGTGGGAGGAAACCGGAGCACCCGGAGAAACAGCACCTCATATTTCGCTTGGGCAGTTTACACTCCAGCGGTTTAAACATTGACTTCTCCCACTCAGATCGTCCCTGCTTTCCCTCTCTATCCCCTCCCCCTTCCCAGTTGTCCTACTAGTGTTCCTGTCTCTGACTACATCCTATCTTTGTCCCGTCCCCCTCTCCTGACATCAGTCTGAAGAAGGGTCTCGACCCGCAAGGTCACCCATTCTTCCTCTCCACAGATGCTGCCTGACCCGCCGAGTTACTCCAGCATTTTGTGTGCACCCGGGGAAAGCCCACGAGGTCACGAGGAAAACGTACAAACTCCGTACAGACTGCACCCGTGGTCAGGATGGAACCCGGGTCTCCGGCGCTGTGAGGCAGCAACTCTACTGCTGCGCCACCGTGCCGCCCAGTGGGCTTGTGTATTTTCCCCAATTATGGACATCTGTAAAATTGGGACTTGTTTGTTACTTTGATTTGATCTGCACTCCTCTCCTTCACAAAATAGATCATGTTTATGAACTTGGCAACATATATGCTGTCTCCGTTATCTTTAATAAGTAACGATTGGAAACAATCGGACATTTCCCCTTCAGCCTCAGGGCTTTAGGTCAAGGCAGGAATATCACTGATGATTCCAACATCATGTTACATCGCTACAGATGGATTCATGCACACAGAATGAACTTCAAATGAGTTTGGAAATGTTTGTGCTCTTTCCTCCTGAGTCTAGACTATAGACTTTACAGCATGTAAGTTCATAAGTGATAAGAGCAGAATTAGGAGCATTCGGCCCATCACATCTGCTCCGCCATTCAATCATAGCTGATCTATCTTTCCCTCTTACCCCCATTCTCCTGCCTTCTCCCCATAACCCCGGACATCAGTACTAATCAAGAATCTATCTATCTCTGCCTTAAAAATATCCATGGGCTTGGCCTCCACAGCCTTCTGTGGCAAAGAATTCCAAATATTCACCACCCTCTGACGAAAGAAATTCCTCCTCTTCTCCTCCCTAATGGAATGTTCTTTAATTCTCAGGCCATGATCTCTAGTCCTAGACTCTCCCACTAATGGAAACATCCTCTCCGCATCCACTCTATCCGGGCCTTTCATTGTTTGGTAAGTTTCGGTGAGGTCATTGAGGTGAAAGTTTCAATACAAAGAGGCCCTTCGGCCCGCCGATCCTACGCCGACCTGCAATCACCCCTTAAACTAGCACTGTCCTACTCAAGAGGGACAATTTACATTCTGCATAAGTCAATTAACCTGCAAACCTGTGTATGAATGAACAGCAGGCGCTGGTTTACACCGACGATAGACACAAAATGCTGGAGTAACTCAGCGGGTCCATGTTCCCCAGAGATGCTGCCTGACCCGCTGAGTTACTCCAGCACTCTGTGAAACGTCACCTGTCCATGTTCTCCACAGATGCTGCCTGACCTGCTGAGTTACTCCAGCACTCTGTGAAACGTCACCTGTCCATGTTCTCCACAGATGCTGCCTGACCCGCTGAGTTACTCCAGCACTCTGTGAAACGTCACCTGTCCATGTTCTCCACAGATGCTGCCTGACTTGCTGAGTTACTCCAGCACTCTGTGTCTGTCTTCGGCCCACAGAACAAAAAAGGCAAGTTGTCCACAGACCTTCCTGTTTTATTCAAGCCTTCTCTCCCCAGATTAACTACGTTCAGTCACTCACTGCTCCAAAATTAAAGATCGCGTGGGGAAGATGATTTTGCCACCGCGAGCACCTCCCGACACCGGATGAAACCGCTGGCGTTGGCACCAACGGAAGCCAACCGCCGAGGCGCAGCTGTCGGCCGCCAGAGTCCCGCAGTGAGAGGCTTCACGTTGTCGTCCAGTACGCTGGGCCAGAGACACAGAAACAAGGCGGGCAGCGGGGAACGAATACTTTCTGTGCAAGAGTGCGGGGGAGTGGGAGCTACAGTGTGCCAGGCTGGGTGCCAGCAGCTCAGCACTGCAACAGTGCGGCCAATGTGCAGCAGGGAGGCGATACGCGAGAGGGGAAGGGGAAGGAAGCAACTGTACTCAATCTCAGGTTCACACACAAGGAGATTCAATCCAAAATAATACACACAACATGCTGGAGTAACTAACTAACTCAGCGGGTCAGGCAGCATCTGTGGAGAACATGGATAGGTGACGTTTCACAGAGTGCTGGAGTAACTCAGCGGGTCAGGCAGCATCTCTGGAGAACATGGATAGGTGACGTTTCACAGAGTGCTGGAGTAACTCAGCGGGTCAGGCAGCATCTCTGGAGAACATGGATAGGTGACGTTTCACAGAGTGCTGGAGTAACTCAGCGGGTCAGGCAGCATCTCTGGAGAACATGGATAGGTGACGTTTCACAGAGTGCTGGAGTAACTCAGCGGGTCAGGCAGCATCTGTGGAGAACATGGATAGGTGACGTTTCAGAGTGCTGGAGTAACTCAGCAGTTCAGGCAGCATCTCTGCTGAGAGCTCAGTGTGATGAAGGGTCTCAACCCAAAACCTATTCAATTTCTCCAGAGATGCTGCCTGACCCACTGAGTTACTCCAGCATTTTGTGTCTACCTCTAATTCTTGGAGCAGAATTAGGCCATTCGGCCCCTCAAGTCTACCCCGCCATTCAATCATGGCCGATCTATCTTTCCCTCTCAACCCCATTCTCCTGCCTTCTCGCCATAACCCCTCACGCCATTACTAATCAAGAATCTGTCAATCTCCGCCTTAAAAATATACAGTGCAGAAACAGGCCCTTCGGCCCATCAAGTCTGCACTGACCAGTGATCCCACACACTAACACTATCCTACACACACTAGGGACAATTTAAATTTATGCCAAGCCAATTAACCTACAAACCTGTATGTCTTTGGAGTGTGGGAGGAAACCGAAGATCTCGGAGAAAACACACGCCGGTCAGAGGGAGAACATGCAAACTCCATACAAACAGCGCCCATAGTCGGGATTGTACCCGGGTCTCCGGCGCTGTGAGGCAGCAACTCTACCACTGCGCCACCGTGCCGCCCAAGTTGATGTTCTGCAGCAGGTTCCCAGACAATCCGGCAAAGCCACTCGCGTTTCTCCAAACTAAAAATAGATCCACGAAGAAATTCTCAGAAGGAAAACAGTAACACAGTTTTAATGCTTCCTGGCCCGGCTGAGACGGCTTGCTAGAGGGGCCAGAGCAGGGGGCTGTCTCTGCGAGATGCTGGGGATGTGAAGCAATCTCTCAGCGTCTTGTTCCCTTCGATTCACAGCGAGCTGAAGGATGACACGTCCACAGTGGGAACCCCGTATCCGAGGGGCCGACTATCGCGGTCACCGTGTGGAGAACAATAAATCGCCATGGACATGTGAAGACAGAGAGGATGAGACCGAGTTTCTCCCCACAGGCCATCAGGACTGTTAACTCTTATATCACCAGGGGACTCATTTACTGTATTAATTTATTTTTTGTGTTATGTCTTTTTTTTTAAAATTTCTTTTCTGTTCGTAGTTTTAGCACAATCCGCAGGCATTGCCACTTTCATTTCACTGCACATCGTGTATGTGTACGTGACAAATAAACTTGACTAGACTTGACTTGACCCTGTGGTCGGTCGCTGTGCTGGAGGAGGGAGACGGTGATTGATGTTGGGGGCAAAGCACGAAGTTAGGAAGTTAATTAATATAATTCTGCGGCACATCCCGCGGGTGGAAAAGCCACTGATTGTATTTAGCTCAGTTTAGTTCAGAGATACAGCGCGGAAACAGGCCCTTCGTGGCCCGCCGTGCCCGCACCGACCACACTAACACTTTACGACACACACAAAGCGACAGGTTCCCATTGTCAACACCACCACATACTCAACACCTTCGCCCAGTCCGCCTTAACCAACCTGATCTCCCAGTGGCTCAGCACTTCAACTCCCCCTCCAACTCCCAGTCTGACCTTTCTGTCATGGGCCTCCTCCAGTGCCATAGTGAGGCCCACCACAAATTGGAGGAACAGCACCTCATATTTCGCCTGGGCAGCTTGCAGCCCAGTGGTATGAACATCGACTTCTCCAACTTTAGATAGTTCCTCTGTCCCTCTCTTCCCCTCCCCATTCCCAGTTCTCCCTCTATCTTCCTGTCTCCACTTATATCCTTCCTTTGTCCCGCCCCCCTGACATCAGTCTGAAGGGTCTCGACCCAAAACGTCGCCCATTCCTTCTCTCCTGAGATGCTGCCTGACCTGCTGAGTTACTCCAGCATTTTGTGAATAAATACCTTCGATTTGTACCAGCATCTGCAGTTATTTTCCTAAACATTCCTCGACAATTTACCATTTGTTTACCAAGCCAATTAACCTACAAACCTGTACTTCTTTGGAGCTTTGCAATACGGAACAGTGAGTCTGCTTTGTTTCTGCATTACCTCTCCTTGATAAGAACGTAATGGCAGCAAGGAAAGTGGCACTTGCATCGACATGGCTACTGCCCAACAATGAGTGTCTTGGCGTGTGGTGAAGTTGCTCCAGTACTGGTATTGGGTAGGGACGGGAAACATTTTGAGGTGATGAATGATCCAGAGTGTGCTGTTTCATGGAGCAACTGTCGAGGAAATGGTGTGGGAGAAGACAGCTTAGTTCATCAGTGATAGGATGCACAATCCGCCATTCAATCATGGCTGATTGAATGAGGTGAGAAGAAACCTTTTCACCCAGAGAGTTGTGAATTTGTGGAATTCTCTGCCACAGAGGGCAGTGGAGGCCAACTCACTGGGTGGATTTAAACGAGAGTTAGATAGAGCTCTAGGGGCTAGCGGAATCAAGGGATATGGGGAGAAGGCAGGCACGGGTCACTGATTGTGGATGATCAGCCATGATCACAATGAATGACGGTGCTGGCTCGAAGGGCCGAATGGCCTCCTCCTGCACCTATTTTCTATGTTTCTCTCTATTTTACCCCCTTGACCCCATTCTTCCCGACCATCTCCTCATAATCCGCTGCCTGACCCGCTGAGTTACTCCAGCACTTTGCGCCTATCTTCGGCGTAATCCTGCATCTGCGGTTCCTTCCCACACACTTTGACCGCTGTTCCCTGAACATCCCTTTATTTCCACCAGCCTTCCCATGCGATCACAATGTTGATTCTGCCAAAAATTAAAAAAACATTGCTCGCGAAAAGACAACCTGCCATTTATTTCTCCCGGTAGCGTAACTTTTTTTGAATGAACATCAACACTGAGTTAATAACTCAGATTTGCCTTGTCCGTAAACTCTGACATAGTTTGCCATAATGAAGTGTATTGTTTCCAGCAACTAGTGGAAATCAATTGGGGTTTTGTGAAGTATGTGGACAATGTGACCTTGATCGGTACTGTTAATCTTAGCTCTGCCTCACAAAACCACACTGTTTCTTTTGTCCTTGTTAGTGTAGCTAATGACCGACGCTGAAACCACGGAACACTTGACATACTGGCAGGCCACTTGGTCACATGGCACGTCTCTCTCCTTTCCCTTTGGGCAGGTCGGATCATGTCCTTGCCTTCAGCCGATGGGCTGGAAATAATGCAGGCTGTCTGTGAGCGTACCCAATGTCCGAGTGCAGCGCCATCGTTCCCACACTGACCTCCCCTCGTTAATCCACTTTACACCAAAGCAAACAGAAAGCACGGCTCATTAACATCAGATCAAAATTATGTCGTGTGAAAAAAAAACCCATATTAAAAGCTTTGGAAAACTTCAGTCTGGACTTCAATGCTGCTGTGCACACAGACCCGACAATCAGCTTGGAACCTGCGCTCAAACCCAAAGAGGCTAAATCCAATCTAATCTGTTTAGACAATAGACAATAGACAATAGGTGCAGGAGGAGGCCATTCGGCCCTTCGAGCCAGCACCGCCATTCAATGTGATCATTGCTGATCATTCTCAATCAGTACCCCGTTCTCCACATACCCCCTGACTCCGCTATCCTTAAGAGCTCTATCTAGCTCTCTCTTGAATGCATTCAGAGAATTGGCCTCCACTGCCTTCTGAGCCAGAGAATTCCACAGATTCACAACTCTCTGGCTGAAAAAGTTCTTCCTCATCTCCGTTCTAAATGGCCTACCCCTTATTCTTAAACTGTGGCCCCTTGTTCTGGACTCCCCCAACATTGGGAACATGTTTCCTGCCTCTAACGTGTCCAACCCCTTAATAATCTTATACGTTTCGATAAGATCTCCTCTCATCCTTCTAAATTCCAGTGTACAGAAGCCTAGTCGCTCCAGTCTTTCCACATAAGAAAGACCGATGTGTAGATGTTTCCTGAGAAGCCTTGTTCAGTCGGGTTCAAATATCCAGACACCACTGCTGTTTTTTCTGTCAGTAATTACAGGGTCTACAAATCTCTTTGTTATTTTAACTTTGTGAATAAAACCAGAGACCAACAACTCAACAAACTAAACTGGTTTACCAGCAGTCGGGATAGTTCAGAAGGATAGAAACCACATCAGTTATTGGTATTTTTATGATGTTGAGGACTGATGGCCTGAATTAGTGGGAATGGTTGGCATAGTTACTGGTGCCGTTAAATCTGCAGATCTTGCTATTGGACAGTCAGTCCAGCAGCAGTGATTTAGAACATAGAATAGTACAGATAGACACGAAGTGCTGGAGTTACTCAGCGGGTCAGGCAGCATCTCTGGGGGAAAAAAAGGATGGGTGACCTTTCTACCATCCCAACCCAAAATGTCACCCATCCTTGTTCTCCAGAGATGCTGCCTGACCCGCTGAGTTACTCCAGCACTTTGTGTCTATCTTTGGTATGAAGCAGAATCTGCAGTTGCTTGTTTCTACATAGGACAATATAGCACAGGAACAAGCCCCTCGACCCACAATGTCTGTGCCGAGCATCATGCCGTGACCAACTCTCTTCTTCTTCTTCTTTTGTGTCCATCATCTATGTTTCCAATGTTGGGCCACGCTCTCGCACAATGGCCAGCCTTCTCGTTTGCCACTGCTAGATCTTCCAGGCAGCGATGCTCACCAAGACGTGGGCATCTTAGTAGATGTGGCATGGGTTGTACAGATGTACCACATTCACATTCTGTGCCTGCCACATCTGCACAGCCCCATCTGCTCATATTAACTCTTAGCTGCCAGCAATTCATCCACTTTGGACATCCATGAGCCTATCATGGATGCACTGGAATTTAGAAGGATGAGAGGGGATCTTATCGAAACGTATAAGATTATTAAGGGGTTGGACACGTTAGAGGCAGGAAACATGTTCCTAATGTTGGGGGAGTCCAGAACAAGCAGCCACAGAGAAACAGGCCCTTCAGCCCATCGAGTGCATGCTGTCCAATGATTACCCCTGCACTAGTTCTATCCTGCACCCTAGGGAACAACTTACAAAAGCCAATTTACCTATGAACCTGTACATTTTTGGAGTGTGGGATGAAACTGGAGCACCCGGAGAAACCTCACAAGGCAGGAAACATGTTCTCAATGTTGGGGGAGTCCAGAACCAGGGGCCACAGTTTAAGAATAAGGGGTAGGCCATTTAGAACTGAGGAAAAACCTTTTCAGTCAGAGAGTTGTGAATCTGTGGAATTCTCTGCCTCAGAAGGCAGTGGAGGCCAATTCTCTGAATGCATTCAAGAGAGAGCTAGATAGAGCTCTTAAGGATAGCGGAGTCAGGGGGTATGGGGAGAAGGCAGGAACGGGGTACTGATTGAGAATGATCAGCCATGATCACATTGAATGGCGGTGCTGGCTCGAAGGGCCGAATGGCCTCCTCCTGCACCTATTGTCTATTGTCTATTGTCTATCCAAAAAGTCACTTAAATTCCACTATGGTATCTGCCTCCACCACCGTCAGCCCTGGCAGTACGTTCCGGGCACCCACCACCCTCTGTGTAAAATAGGTGGCCCGCACATCTTCTTTAAACTTTGCCCCTCTCACCGGAAAGCCGTGCCCTGTCGCGTTTGATATATTTCACCGTGGGGGAAAAAGCTTCTTACTCTCGACCCTGTCTAATCCGCTGATAATTTGATCTACCTCCATCAGGTCTCCTCGCAACCTCTGGTATTCCAGAGAAAACAATGCAAGCCTATCCAACCTCTCCAACCAGCTAATGCCTCCTAATCCAAAGCCTCCACATCCCCCCGCCCAAATGCACGCAATACTTCAAATGCAGCCTCACCAACGTCCTATAGAAACGATAGTCACAAAATGCTGCAGCATCTCCGGAGATGGACCGGTGACGGTTCAGGTCGGGACCCTCCTGCAGAACCTTTGTGACAATCTCTGGTAGAACCAGCATCTGCAGTTGTTTATTTCTACAAACTCCGATAAAAATGCATATTGACTTCCAGACCCTCATAATCAATGTCCCAACCACTGAATGCAAGCATACCATCTAAGATAAACACTGACCGCTGCAGTAACTCAGCAGGTCAGGCAGCATCTCTGGAGAAAAGGATGCACATCAGGGACAATTTACAGACGCCAATTAGCCTTCGAATGCATTGGAATGTGAGAAGAAACCGGAGCACCCGGAGAAAAACCACACGGTCACAGAGAGAACTTACAAACACAGCACCCGTAGTCAGGATCGAACCCGGGTCTCCGGCGCTGTAAGGCAGCAACTCTACCGCTGCGCCATTGTGCTGTGCTGTACTGCACTGCATGCAAAAGAAGATTTTCATTGTACCTCAGTACATGGGATAATAAACAGTACGTTGGATATTGAACCACTATTAGTTTGATATTGAGCCAGGTAGATTGATGGCAGTAGGAATATAAATATGTGGTCAACTCAAGTAGACCAGTTGCAGCAACAGGCTGTGGGTACTTGTGAAATTAATTGTAGATGACTTAAAATCAAGGAGGCGTGAGGGAACCTGCATCCAATTAATAAGTGGATTAATAGTTTTGGGGATGGCTGAAGTCACATGACGTTGGATCTTTTATCCTGAGCCAATTTTAGAAATCCTGTTTTACAGTAGAAATGCACAGATGACCCACAGCTTGCAGACAAAATGGCTCTGGCTTGTGCACTTCCATTTTTAATCCTGAAAAACTTTTTCAGTCAGAGAGTTGTGAATCTGTGGAATTCTCTGCCTCAGAAGGCAGTGGAGGCCAATTCTCCGAATGCGTTCAAGAGAGAGCTAGATAGAGCTCTTAAGGATAGCAGAGTCAGGGGGTATGGGGAGAGGGCAGGAACGGGGTACTGATTGAGAATGATCAGCCATGATCACATTGAATGGCGGTGCTGGCTCGAAGGGCCGAATGGCCTACTTCTGCACCTATTGTCTATTTTCAGGATCATGAGGAAAAACGCGGCCTTAAATCCAAGCCTCATAACTCCCTGAAAGTGGCATGTAGAGAAAGAAGGCGTATGGTCTGAAGAAGGGTTCCACATAGAAACATAGAAAATAGGTGCAGGAGGAGGCCATTTGGCCCTTCGAGCCAGCACCACCATTCATTGTGATCATGTCTGATCATCCCCAATCAGTAACCCGTGCCTGCCTTCTCCCCATACCCCTTGATTCCACTAGCCCCTAGAGCTCTATCTAACTCTCTTTTAAATCCATCCAATGAATTGGCCTCCACTGCCCTCTGTGGCAGAGAATTCCACAAATTTACAACTCTCTGGGTGAAAAATTTCCTCTCACCTCAGTTTTAAATGGCCCCCCCTTTATTCTTAGACTGTGGCCTCTGGTTCATAGGTTTAAGGTGAGGAAAGATTTAATAGGAATCTGAGAGGCCTCTTTTTCACTCTGAGATGAGGAGTATTTATTTTAAGGTGCAAGTATTTACAAGCTGGAATTCATTGTTCAACAGGATGATGGCAGCAGATTCAACAGCAACTTTCAAAATACAAATCTGAACGGAAACAAACAACTTCCTTAGGATAGACACAAAGGGCTGGAGTAACTCAGCGGGACAGGCAGCATCTCCGGGGAGAAGGAATGGGTGGCATTTCGGGTTGAGACCCTTCCTCAGACTGTGAGTCAGAGAGGAGGGGGAAACTTGAGATATGGAAGGGTACAAAGAGCATTTAAGGCATGAAATGGACAGATCAACGTAGACGGTGATCAAGAAAATGTGTAATTGTTCATTGGTGGCTGAGGGGAAGTTGACAACGAGGCATTAAAACCAGTAACATTGATCAAGGGGGGCAGTGAAACTAGTCGGAGAACTGGGTAACTTATTTAGATGCAAGGATGGTGGGACTCATCTAGAGCTGTTCCACACAGGTCGGGCCGAATGGCCACTTCCTGCTCCATTAGGAGCTTAGACAACAAAAAAACTCATCATCATTCCGTCTCTCAGGACAGGACGATGTGAAGAGGGCTTGAAATCTGAAGCCTCCACTTTTTCTTGATGCCTACCGGTCGGTCCACCACCGATTGCCGGACCATCAGAGGCCACGGCCTCTGAGAGGAGTCCAACGAGACCGGAACGTTCCGCCGTTCACGCACGCCAAGGGGCCGCGACGCCGGAGCGCAAAGTCGGCTAGGGGAACGGAGCAGCCGGAGTTCCAGAGCCCCGGCCGCAGCAGGAAACTTCGACCCGCCGATCGGACGCGGAAGTCCCGATGAGGTCGAGATCAGCCGCCTCTCCCAGCCCCGGGAGGGAGGGGGCTTCTGGTGGGGGGGCGGGGGGGGGGGGATTTCAAATGTGCTCTCATGGTTGTGTAAGGATTAAAAAGGGGCCCCAGACTAGGGTCAGGGTGACTAGGCTGTCATCCATTAGCCGGGACATCCCGTATTTTGGGGTAACTTGGCTTGTCCCGTCCGGGACAGCCCTTGTCCCGTATTTGGGAGCGCTGTAGTTGGCACCTCTACGCCAGACCTACAGTTGCCGGAAAACTAGTGGTGGCCCTGTATAAAGTGAGCGTGTAGGAAAATAACTGCAGATGCTGGTACAAATCGAAGGTATCACAAACTGCTGGAGTAACTCAGCGGGTCAGGCAGGATCTAGGAGAGAAGGAATGGGTGACGATTCGGGTCGAGCCCGCATCCCCCTGACATCAGTCTGAAGAAGGGTCTCGACCCGAAACGTCACCCGTTCCCTCTCTCCTAAGATGCTGCCTGACCCGCTGAGTTACTCCAACACTTTGTGGTACCTGTATAAAGTGAGCAAACCAAGCTGATATTTAAGGGGTACACCTGCTCTTTAGGATTCTATAAATACATAGAAACATAGCAAATAGGTGCAGGAGGAGGCCATTCGGCCCTTCGAGCCAGCACCGCCATTCATTGTGATCATGGCTGATCATCCACAATCAGTAACCTGTGCCCAATTTCTCCCCATATCCCCTGATTCCACTAGCCCCCAGGGCTCTAAGATGGAACAAGATGGAGATCAGCCTTGGCCTTGTTGAACTGAAAGCCATTATTCACAGTAGCCTGAAACAATCACTGACGGCTGCTCCAAGCAAGAAATAGTACTGCAGTGACCAAGATGATTGTAAAAACAGAGGTGACAGCCTAATCTGACAGCTCATTTTGTCAATCTCAAACATTCTCACCGCGGTCAGATCCACAAGCCAGTCTTTTGTTCCCTCGTAGAATTAATGACCAGATAGTCATTCCTGTTACAAATCCTCCTGGTATAATGAACAGGGTTGACACACAACGACAGAGTTGCTGCCTCACAGCGTTAGAGACTCGTGCCTGTTTCCGCACTGTATCTCCAAACTAAACTAAACACATTCGAATGAGTTGTCACAGGGTACAGAATGCTAACTACTCTAGATTCATTGGTGTTTAACACAGTTTTACAGAGTACAACTGCAACTTATCCTGGCTTTGTTTCAAGTTTTATTTCCTGCCGTATTTTACTTCAATAATCGCAAGTTGCTGGCAAATGTATCAAGTGTCTCTTGTGAAGTGAAACCAGACACTATTTCTTTGCATCACTTTCATTCATCTGTTCTATGTACCTTTTCATAATCTCTCATTTCCCTCTCCCCTGACTTTCAGTCTGAAGAACGGTCTCGACTAGAAATGGCAACTATTCCTTTTCTCTAGAGATGCTGAAATACTCCAGCTTTTTGCGGTCTCTCATGGGTGCAAGCCAGCATCTGCACTTCCTTGTATAACATAAAGTGCCGGACGGAGTAACTCAACTGGTCAGGTAGCATCTCTGGAGGACATGGATAGGAAACTTTGTCCACCCATCTACCAATCAAACCCCCATCACTTGTATCCACCTATCATTTGCCAAGCTTTGTTCCCACCCCCACCTTTGGTGTAGGGGGATCAAGGGTCGGCAGGGACTCGGCGGGTCGAAGGGCGTGTTTCCACGCTGTATCCCTAAGCTAAAAAAAAAACGCAACTGAACTTGTAATTGGCTATGTCATGCATTGCACAAGGATTAATAATGGGATTGTCGTGAAAAGAAAAAAGGCATTCAAGTTTCAGAGCCTAGTTTGGCCCTTGGCAACAAAGCCCAGTTCAAGGAGTTCAGATTTCATGCACATCACAGGATGAAAACAATACATCTAGAAGTAACCCTAGACTTTATTAACACCGCCAACAGAAGTTTGTGTTTCTTGGTTGCATTTCCTCTCAACCTCTAGTACTGATCAAAGGCAGGTTAATATGCACTCGTTGAATAGATTTGAATATTCAGTTGAATGAAGGAAAATAAAACCGCAGATGCTGGTTTAAATCGAAGGTAGACACAGAGTGCTGGAGTAACTCAGCGGGTCAGGCAGCATCTGTGAAGAACATGGATAGGTGACGTTTCACAGAGTGCTGGAGTAACTCAGCGGGTCAGGCAGCATCTGTGGAGAACATGGATAGGTGACGTTTCACAGAGTGCTGGAGTAACTCAGTGGGTCAGGCAGCATCTCTGGAGAGAAGGAAAAGGAATTCTACCTTCAGTTGAATTAAGGTTTGTCCACAAGTTGGGGCAGATTTTCTTCTGAGTGATATTTTCAGTCAGGAAATTTAAAAAAATAATAATCGCCTGTATTTGATTATAATTTTAAATTGTTAGTGAGCTCAAATTATAATTTACAATTTATGACCCAGAATCTTAGAAACACGCGCTGGTCGAAATAAATTTGTTCAAGATTATTTTAAGTGAATTTACCAAGGTATGCAGTATCGAAGGTATTTATTTCACAAAATGCTGGAGTAACTCAGCGGGTCAGGCAGCATCCCAGGAGAGAAGGAATGGGTGACGTTTCGGGTCGAGACCCTTATATCATATCATATCATATCATATCATCATATATATACAGCCGGAAACAGGCCTTTTCGGCCCACCAAGTCCGTGCCGCCCAGCGATCCCCGCACATTAACATTATCCTACACCCACTAGGGACAATTTTTTACATTTACCCAGCCAATTAACCTACATACCTGTACGTCTTTGGAGTGTGGGAGGAAACCGAAGATCTCGGAGAAAACCCACGCAGGTCACGGGGAGAACGTACAAACTCCGTACAGTACAGCACCCGTAGTCAGGATCGAACCTGAGTCTCCGGCGCTGCATTCGCTGTAAAGCAGCAACTCTACCGCTGCGCTACCGTGCCTTCTTCAGACTGATGTCAGGGGGGGACAAAGGGAGGATATAGGTGGAGACAGGAAGATAGAGGGTGAACAGTACTTTCCTTTGGTGCAAAACATAAGTTTAGAGTCTGATTCAGTCTAATAAATCAAGCTTACAGAGATCATTTACGAGAATGATCCCAGCAGTGATCGGGTTAACCCATGATGAGCGTTTGTCAGCACTGGGCCTGTGCACGCTGGAGTTTAGAAGGATGAGGGGGGATCTCGTTGAAACTTACCGAAGAGTGAAAGGACTGGATAGAGTGGATGTGGAGAGGATGTTTCCACTAGTGGGAGAGTCTAGGACCAGAGGGCACTGCCTCAGAATTTAGCAAGGAGATGAGGAGGAATTTCTTTAGTCAGAGGGTGGTGAATCTGTGGAATGCATTGCCAAGGGGGCCAAGTCATTGTGTATTTTAAGGCGGAGATTGACGGATTCTTGATTAGTACGGGTGTCAGGGGTTATGGGGAGAAGGCAGGAGAATGGGGTTGAGAGGGAACGATAGATCAGCCATGATTGAATGGCGAATGGCCTAATTCTGCTCCTATAAGTTATGAACTTATTACATAGAATGGAACCTCCAAATAATGCAGATGATCCTCTATTCTGTAGAGATTTGCACATGGCGGCGCTGAAGATGGCGGCGCTGCCCTAGCAGCTGCGGCTTACCTGCAGTCCATTTGTCTTTGTGTTTTTGTTGTTTTTGTTGTCTTAATTGTAGTTGTGATGTGGTGTTTTTGTGTTTGTGTACTATGTGTGTATGTGGGGGGGAGGGGGGGAACTGTAACATTGTAAATATGTGTCCCTTCCGAACGGAGACCCGACCTTTGTGTTCTGGGCCGTGTCTCCGTTCCTGCTGCGGCCTACCATCGGCCCAACTCCTGGAGCTGGCGGCCTCCAGGGCTCTGGTTCGCAGAGCCCGCGGACCAGACTCACCATCAGCGGAGCCGGCCGTTGTCGGAGGCTGCGGGAGCGGCTGCGACTCGCCTTAGGCTCGGGCCGCGTGGATGCCGACATCGGGAGCTCCGGCAGCGGCAGCGTGTTCGCCCGCCCCGGATCGCGGGGCTTGGGTCGGCCCGCCACGGATATTTCACCGTCCGGCGCAGCCTGGAACATGGCAACGACAACAGCCTGACCGCAGGAGAAGACGGCAGGGGAAGAGAAAAAGACATTCTGGCCTTCCATCACAGTGAGGAGGGGACTGGAGGAGACTCACTGTGATGGATGTTTCTTTTTGGGGGGTTTTGTGTTGGTTGGGGTTGTGTAATTTGCTTATTTTATTGCTCTTATTGTTGGACTGTGGGTGACGAAATTTCGTCCAAAAAACTTGTTTTTTGGATGACAAATAAAGATATCTTGAATCTTGAATCTTGAATCTTGAGGGTAGAAGTAAACACTATAAGCAATAGAGCAATTGAAACACAGGTCTATAACATCAGAACAATGCCTCCAGGCATCCTTCCTCAACTTCCTTCCCCACAGTTGATTGCTCACTTTGAGATGCAACAATCCATTAGGAAGAAAGGCAATTAGCATTACGACCAGCAGCCCTGTTAAACCAGCATACGATGTGCAAGGGAAGCTTCCACTATTTCCTAAATCAGTCAGGCTGAGCAATTTTTGTTTTTTTTTGTAGATTTTTTGAGATACAGCATTGAAACAGGCCCTTCGGCCCACCGAGTCCACACCCACCAATGACCACCCATACACTGACCCTATCCTGCACACACTAGGGACAATTTACAGAGGCCAATTAACCTACAAACCCGCGCGTCTTTGGAATGAGAGACGTGTGTGGGTGCGGGGAGTAAGAATTTCATTGTTGTGTTTCGGGCAAATGGCAATAAAACACTCTTGACTCTTGAAACCACAGCACCCGGAGAAAACCCACGCAGGTCACGGGGAGAACGTACAAACTCCGTACAGACAACACCTGTAGTCAGGATCAAACCGGGGTCTCTGGAGCTGTGAGGCAGCAACTCTACCGCTGTGCCACTCCTAGATGCATAAACAATGCTATCCAAACATAAAGGCCTGATCTATCCCCAGAGCATAGTCCTCCTGAACACACCTGCCCAGTCTTCAAACTCCATTGGGGCGGCATGGTGGCGCAGCGGTAGAGTTGCTGCCCTCCAGAGCCTGAGACCCTGGTTCGATCCTGACTACGGCTGCTGTCTGTGTGGAGTTTGTACGTTCTCCCCGTGGGTTTTCTCCGGGTGTCCCGGTTTCCTCCCACATTCCATTGGCTTGGGCTAATTGGCTTCAGTAAAGATTGTAAAGTGCCCCTCGTGCGTCTAGTGTACACGGATCGCTGGTCGGTGCGGACCCGGTGGGCCGAAAGGCCTGTTTCCGCGCTGTATCGTTAAACCAAACTAAACTGAAAACAAATTTGTGCCGTGCTCCTCAATTACACGCAATAAGACTTGTTAGCACCTGTGAGTAAAATATCATCATCCTCGCTCTACACACGTGAGGTTCACATCCAAAACGCTACCGCCCGCAACCAAACCTGCACCATATTTCACACACACACACAATGCACATCTTGAAACTTGACCTACTTTGGCTCCCAGTCTAACAATACCTCCGTTCAAAACTCCCAGCCTTTACAGATCTCTGTGTGGCCTCAACCAGACTTACAGCCCTCTAATTCTGGACGTTTGCACATACTCAATTTTACTGCACCAGTCAATGATTGTTGTGCCTTGGAATCACTCAGTTCAGGAACATCTCCAACCCTGAAGGTCTCAGCCCCTTTTACTGTCCCCCCCACCCCCCGCCCTTCTCATTATAAAATACTCCGTACACCCCATCCAACTTTAATCAGGTTCCTTTCACGTCTTGGGCAGGAGCAGAAGTACAGCGGTAGAGCTGCCGCCTCACAGCGCCACAGTCCCGGGTTCCATCCTGACTACGGGGGCTGTCTGTGCGGAGTTTGTGCGTTCTCCCCGTGACCACGTGGGTTTTCTCTGGGTAACCCACAGACCTGCACACCTTTGGAGTGCGGGAGGAAACCGGAGCACCCGGAGAAAACCCACGCAGGTCACGGGGGGAAGGTACAAACTCCGTACAGACAGCACCTGTAGTCAGGATGGAACCAGGGTCTCTGGCGCTGTAAGGCAGCAACTCTACCGCTGCCCCACATGGGAGAGAGAGGAGGAGAACGGGCACAATGTTTACTGCACGATATACCACTGAAGTCCAATAAGGTTCGATTAAAGATCATTCCAAAGGTCTTCAATGAGGTAGATGGTTAGGAGGTCAGGACCACACTCTAGCTGGTGAGAGGACGGTTCAATTGCCTGATAACAGCCGGTAAGAAACTGTCCCTGAATCTGGAGGTGTGCGTTTTCACACTTCTGTATCTCTTGTTTCCAAAGCTTCCAGTTCATCGTGCCATGTTCGTTGGCTCTGGGCCACGCCTCCTACCTTGGCTGCCATCAGCTGGCTCGTTGGTCTGTTTATCCTGGGCGTTGAAGTAAAGCACTTCTCATCCCTTCCACTGACTCCATCCACACCTCACTCTGTATCCCTCCCGATGGGAGAGGGGAGAAGAGGGAGTGACCGGGGTGAGACTGGTCCTGGATTATGCTGCTGGCCTTGCCGAGGCAGCGTAAGGTGTGGATGGAGTCAGTGGAAGGGATGAGTCGTGCTTCACTTCAACGCCCAGGATAAACAGACCAACGAGCCAGCTGATGGCAGCCAGGGTACAAGGCGTGGCCCAGAGCCAACGAACATGGCACGATGAACTGGATGCTTTGGAAACAAAGCTCTTCTTGCATAAAGGAAAGAAGTAACTTGGTTACCTTAATGACCCAAATGCTAGGCAGCATTGCACGTACAATGTTGTGTGCATTGTCGAGCTGGTCATTGTCAACAATTGGGGAGGAAGAAAACTATTCATTTGCCATTGCTTAAAGAAATAATCTGTCAGCGTGATGGCAGCAGCCTTGGAGTCAGCAGTTTGCATTTTAATGAAAGCTTTCCCTTCTGCCAACATCTCTGTTAAGGCAGAACCGAGCACATTTCTGTCCTTGGAAAGTTGGCTTACGATCCTGACTGCTCCTGTGGTAGTGCAGCGGTAGAGTTGCTGCCTCACAGCGCCAGAGACCCGGGTTCGATCCTGACCACGGGCGCTGTCAGTACGGAGTTTGCACGCTCTCCCCGTGACCTGCGTGGGCTTTCTCCGGGTGTTCAGTTTCTAATTTAGGGGTAGAGCGCGGAAACAGGCCCTTTGGCCCACCGAGTCCGTGCCGACAGGATAGCGGAGTCAGGGGGTATGGGGAGAAGGCAGGAACGGGGTACTGATTGTGAGTGATCAGCCATGATCACATTGAATGGCGGTGCTGGCTCGAAGGGCCGAATGGCCTCCTCCTGCACCTATTGTCTATTGTTCCACCTGGTAGTTTTAATAGAGGATTGAATGCAATTTCTTCTTTTCGCAATGACGCGCAATAAAATAGTTGTAAAAACAAGGAACTGCAGGTGCTAGTTTACACAAAAGTACACAACGCACAGGAAACAGGAACAATGGACACAAAACACTGGTCAGGCATCACCACTGGAGAAATGGAATAGATGATGTTTTGGGTCCAGTACCTTCTTCAGACTTCCTGCACACATCACCTATCCCATGTTGTCCAGGGGCACTGCCTGACCCGCTGAGTTACTCCAGCACTTTCTGCCCGTTTCTAAAAAAATCGTGTCCGTTTTGGGGGGTGGGTGAGGTGGGGTGGAGAAGGTTCAACAGTTGTCCAAGATGCACCAACACCAAAGCAGCAGCATCCCAATGGTGCAAGGCGGAGATTGAGTTTGATCGGGGGAAGCAGCAGTCTGCAGATGGAAGCAGCCCACTCTCGAGCAAGAGCTTCCTCTGTCCAGCAATCGGCAGCTCTCGACCTTTGCCCCATAACCCTGTGACCTAGGTCTCATTCCCCTTGACCCAACCGCTCCGGCCCCGGCCTCAATCTTTGCTGCTTTGCGAGCATTTATTTCGAGAGGACTAGAATACAAAACCAGGGATGTAGTGCTGAGGCTTTATAAGTCACTGGTTCAGACAGCATTTGGAGTAATGTGAGCAGTTGTGGGCCCCGTATCTGAGGAAGGATGTGCTGGACTTGGAGAGGGTCCAGAGGAAGTTAACGAGAGTGATCCCAGCAATGATCGGGTTAACATATGATGAGCGTTTGTCGACACTGGGCCTGTACTCGCTGGGGTTTAGAAGGATGAGGGGGGACCTCTTTGAAACTTACTAAATAGTGAAAGGCCTGGATAGATCAAATATGGAGCAGATGTGGAGAGTTTCCACTAGTTTCCACTCGCGGGAGAGACCAGTACCAGAGGTCGTGGCCTCAGAATTAAAGGATGTTCCTTTAGGAAGGAGATGAGGAGGAATGGGGAGAAGGCAGGAACGGGGTACTGATTGAGAAAGATCAGCCATGATCACATTGAATCATCTGAATCATTGTTCAGTTTGAAGAAGGGTCTCGACCCGAAACGTCACCCATTCCTTCTCTCCCGAGATGCTGCCTGACCTGCTGAGTTACTCCAGCATTTTGTGAAATAAATACCTTCAATTTGTACCAGCATCTGCAGTTATTGTCTAATACTACATTGAATGGTGGTGCTGGCTCGAAGGGCCGAATGGCCTACTCCTGCACCTATTGTCTATTGAATTTCTTTTTAATCAGCGGTGAATCTGTGGAATTCATTGCCACAGAAGGCTGTGGAGGCCGGGTCAATGGGTATTTTTAAGGCAGAGATAGATAGATAGATTCTCGATGTCGGGTGTTAGGGGTTATGGGGAGAAGGCAGGGGAATGGGGTTGAGAGGGTAAGATAGTCAATCAATCAATAGTCAATAGTCGTTTATTTGTCACATACACATAAATGTGTAGTGATAGGTAGAGATAGGTCATGATTGAATGACGGAATAGACTTGGTGGGCCGAATGGCCTAATTCTGCTCTTAGAACTTATGAAAAATGTCAGTATGACTGAACTGGCACCAGAGCAAGGCAAGGCCTTTCCCCCACACACTGCCCCCGTTCTGGGAAAGGCCTTGCCTTGCTGGGATTGGTGGCCTTGGAGGCCAGTTTGGTCACACTGACAGTTTGAACAGTGAATACTGAAGCAGTCATCAGCATCTGTGGTGGGAGAGGGAATGGACAACGTTTCGGGGAAGTGATTGATGAATGTAGGGTCGCCAACTGTCCCAAATTAGCCGGGACATCCCGTATTTTGGGCTAAATTTGTTTGTCCAGTACGGGACCGCCCTTGTCCCGTATTAGGCCTGGGGGACACTGTAGGCCCTGGGGGGGGGGGGGGGGGGGCGCTGTAGGCCCTGACACTGTAGGCCCGGACACTGTAGACCTGGGGGCCGCTGAACGCCCGGACACTGCAGGCCTAGACACTGTAGGCTCGGACACTGTAGGCCCAGACATCGTAGGCCTGGGGGGTCACTGTAGGCCCAGACACTGTAGGCCCGGGCACTGTAGGCCCGGACACTGTAGGCCCAGACACTGTAGGCCCAGACACTGTAAGCCCGGACACTGTAGACCTGGAGGCCGCTGAAGGCCCGGACACTGTAGGCCTGGACACTGTAAGCCTGGGGGCCGGTGTAGGCCCAGACACTGCAGGCGCGGATGCTGTAGGCCCGGACACTGTAGGCCCCGACACTGTAGGCCCGGACACTGTAGGCCTGGGGGCCGCTGTAGGCCCGGACACTGTAGGCCCAGGGGCCGCAGTAGGCCCGGACACTGTAGGCCCGGGGGCCGCTGTAGGCCCTGACAGTGTAGGTTAATGGAGTGTGTCCGTGGAGCTGGGCCCGAGTGTGTTCGCCTAACAGAGGTTGCGTAGCAACCCGCCTCCTGGCCCGGGTGGCCGCCATTGGTGGAGCGGGAGCACGTAGCCGCTGGCTGGGTGAGGTCACGTGGGGCGCGGGGCGGTGACGTCACCTTTTGTCCCGGCAACCCTAGATGAATGTGAGACTCCATTTCTGACCCACTCTGCACTGTAACGACACGAGGAGGAATAGCCTGCGCGATAGAATCCTTGATTGAATGGCCTGATTAGAGCGGGAGACCATTACGATTGCTTTCCACTCCATGGAATGAAAAACAAAAATCGATTTTTGTGAGCGTCAAGCTGAAATAAAGCAGGTTTCTGTCGCAGAGTTTCCAGGTCAGTTTTTCCTCCCCCTCAGGATCTATTTTACTTCCCACTGCCTTACGTTCCCTCCGCCCACGTTGTCATCAGTTGATTAGCGTTCCCCAACGCGGGTTCCATCGTTTCTTTGATCCTTTCAGTCTCACGGGTGCCTGCACTCTGATCTTTGACCTTTCACCTAGGCATCTTCTCGGGACACCGGACTTCCTGCTGGGGCCACAGTGGTGTCTTTAAGGCCACAATGGGAGGAGGC
The DNA here is from genome assembly GCF_053455715.1 of Rhinoraja longicauda. Taxonomy (NCBI): domain Eukaryota; kingdom Metazoa; phylum Chordata; class Chondrichthyes; order Rajiformes; family Arhynchobatidae; genus Rhinoraja; species Rhinoraja longicauda. The sequence continues at coordinate 3,053,475 of NC_135958.1, read as the reverse complement.
TGTGGGCAATTTCCCCCTCTCCTCGGTGCGTTACAGTGACCTCTCCACTTCCCAAAATGGGCCTGGCAGCTAATCCGTCACAGTGGGTGGCAGCAGAGCTCTGAGAATCAATAGCAATCCCCTTTGTGTTGGCCCTTCCAAAAAGCTCAGTGCCGAGCTACACATGAAAAGGCAGCCAGGAGCTTTGGAGGCACCGACCTCGAATAGACCAATGCAATTCATTGCCAGAATACAAGTAATCAGCAGACAAATGCTCCCCGACCTTTCAATACATCGATTAGTACATTTTTAGATTTAGAGATACAGCGCAGAAACAGGCCCTTCGGCCCACTGGGTCCGCGCCGCCCAGCACACTAACACTGTCCTACACACACTAGGGACAATTTTTACATTTGCCCAGCCAATTAACCTACAAACCTGTACGTCTTTGGAGTGTGGGAGGAAACCGAAGATCTCGGAGAAAACCCGCGCAGGTCATGGGGAGAACGTACAAACTCCGTACAGACGGCGCCCGTAGTCAGGATCGAACCTGAGTCTCCGGCGCTGCATTCGCTGTAAGGCAGCAACTCTACCGCTGCGCCACCGTGCCGTAAAGTGTCATTTTGCCAGCGATTGTGTGTGAAATCGTTTTTTGCGGATTTCCATTTTTTAAAATAGTTATTCTTCTGTAACACAGCGTAGTTTAGTGCAGAGATACAGCGTGGAAACAGGCCCTTTAGACCACCAAGTCCAGGCCGCCCGTCCATCACCTGCGCATCAGTTCCATGTTATCCTACGTTCGCATCCTACATTCTAGGGGCAAGTTACAGAAAAAGCCAATTCACCTACAAACCTGCACGTCTAGGGCCCTAATGAGACCGCACCTGGAGTACTGTGTGCAGTTTTGGTCTCCAAATTTGAGGAAGGATATTCTTGCTACTGAGGGTGTGCAGCGTAGGTTCACTAGGTTAATTCCTGGAATGGCGGGACTGTCGTATGTTGAAAGACTGGAGCGACTGGGCTTGTATACACTGGAATTTAGAAGGATGAGAGGAGATCTTATTGCAACATATAAGATTATTAAGGGGTTGGACACGTTAGAGGCAGGAAACATGTTCCCAATGTTGGGGGAGTCCAGAACCAGGGGCCACAGTTTAAGAATAAGGAGTAGGCCATTTAGAACGGAGATGAGGAAAAACTTTTTCACTCAGAGAGTTGTAAATTTGTGGAATTCTCTGCCTCAGAAGGCAGTGGAGGTCAATTCTCTGGATGCTTTCAAGAGAGAGTTAAATAGATAGAGCTCTTAATGATAGTGGAGTCAGGGGGTATGGGGAGAAGGCAGGAACGGGGTACTGATTGAGAATGATCAGCCATGATCACATTGAATGGTGGTGCTGACTCGAGGGGGAGTTGAAGTGCTATATCCTATCTTTGTCCCGCCCCTCCCCTGACATCAGTCTGAAGAAGGGCCTCGACCCGAAACGTCACCCATTCCTTCTCTCCCGAGATGGTGCCTGACCCGCTGAGTTACTCCAGCATTTTGTGTCTACCTTCGATTTAAACCAGCATCTGCAGTTTTTTCTCCCACACTCCTAGTCAGATACAAAAGGTCAGAGGCTGTGCTTTGCCACTCTGTCAGTGAGGCAGTGATGAGCACGACACGCATTAACAGCATCATTACATGTGCAAACAGCACCAGGAGAAAAACAGGCGCTGTGTGAAGGGAGATTGTGCCCAAAAGCCCAATCTAACGATGGACTAGGAACAGCAATGGCTAATCTGTTACCCACCCCCATCTGCTCAACACCACTCTTCTTGGCAGTGCTTGGCCTTATGGGAACTAACATTGACTTCTGCTCTCTGCGTTCCCCCCATTTCACTTGTAAGTCACCCCCAGTCAGCAGGGACCACCTGATGTATGTCCTGGGCAGGCACCATTACCATTCATCTTCTGCCTGGACCAACATTCACTCAAAATGAAAACTTAAAACGCTGGAAAGATTCTGCGGGTCAAGCAACATCTGTGGAAATGGAACAAAGGCTAACGTCTCGGGTCAAAAGACTCTTTGTCTGAACACATGCTGCCTGACCTCCAGAGTTTTCCCAGCATTCTCGTTGTTTAGTTCAGCTTTCTGGAACCTGGGCATATTTTAAAAGGTCCATTTCACTGTGGAGCTATTTTCAAGTTCATCTTAGTACCAGCCAGAATAGAAATATACTCACGCCTTTACAGGCTATCCCCAGATCAGATTCATTTAGTTTAGATTAGATTAGTTTAGTATATTTTACTATCATGTGTACCGAGGTACAGTGAGCAGTTTGCGTGTTGTCCAGTCAGTGGACTCTACGTGATTACAATCAAGCCATCCACAGGATAAAGGGAATAACGTTCAGTGCAAGATAAAGTCAGTTAAAGTCCGATTAAAGATAGTCTGAGGGTCTTCAACGAGGTAGATGGGAGGCCAGGATAGGTCTCTAGTTGGCGATAGGATGGTCCAGTTGCCCGATAACAGCTGGGAAGAAGAACCTGTCCCTGAATCTGCTGGTGTGGGTTTTCACACTTCTGTAGCTCTTGCCTGATGGGGGATGGAGTGACCGGGATGAGACTGGTCCTCGACTATGCTAGTGGCTTTGCCGACACAGCGTGGTGGAGTCAATGGAAGGGAGCCCAGTTCACATGAGGGTCCTGTCCCTGGGAAGTATCTGTAAACCAAATTTTCCGTCAGTCGGAGACGGAAAATCCCCACCCAGACCAAGATATCTGCAGATATTACAATCTGGTGGATTAAGAAAAACAAAATCTGGCACTAGATTGCCAACAAGGTTTCTCTGAAGTACATTTTCTATGGGGGTGGGTGTATGTAATTGCTGTCTGATCTGAGGATGAAACGACCAGTTATTTTTTTGTGGGATAGAAATATTTCCATTTCTCTTTTTATGTGGGAAACAAAGTTATGGAACTAACCGTGACCTTATGATCACTGCATTCTTTTCATTATTACACAGAGCGTACAACAGAAGAGCACTGGAACAATGCTTTAGCCCACAAGATAGACACAGAATGCTGGAGTAACTCAGAAGGTCAGGCAGCATCTCTGGAGAGAAGGAATGGGTGACGTTTTGGGTCGAGACCCTTCAGTGTTTAGCCCACAATCTCTGTGCCCAACATGATATCAGGACCAACCCTCATCTCCCTGCACATAATCCACATCCCTCCAAGTCCCCGCCCAAAGTCTCTGAAATTAGTTTAGTTTAGTTTGGAGTTTAATTCTCCAATTAGTTTGGAGACACAGCGTGTAAACACCGAGCCCGCTCCGACCAGAGGTCCCCGCACACTAACACAATCCCAGACACACTGGGGACAATTTTACATTTAGAAACATAGAAACATAGAAAATAGGTGCAGGAGTAGGCCATTCGGCCCTTCGAGCCTGCACCGCCATTCATTATGATCATGGCTGATCATCCAACTCAGTATCCTGTACCTGTCTTCTCTCCATACCCCCTGATCCCTTTTCCACAAGGGCCACATCTAACTCCCTCTTAAATATAGCCAATGAACTGGCCTCAACTACCTTCTGTGGCAGAGAATTCCACAGATTCACCACTCTGTGTGAAAAAAAACATTCTTATCTCGGTCCTAAAAGACTTCCCCCTTATCCTTAAACTGTGACCCCTTGTTCTGGACTTCCCCAACATTGGGAACAATCTTCCTGCATCTAGCCTGTACAAACCCCTTAAGAATTTTGTAAGTTTCTATAAGATCTCCCCTCAATCTTCTAAATTCCAGCGAGTACAAACCGAGTCTATCCAGTCTTTCTTCATATGAAAGTCCTGCCTTCCCAGGAATCAATCTGGTGAACCTTCTCTGTACTCCCTCTATGGCAAGAATGTCTTTCCTCAGATTAGGAGACCAAAACTGTACGCAAGCCAATTAACCTACAAACCTGTACATCGTTGGAGTGTGGAAGGAAACCGAAGATCTCGGAGAAAACCCAGGCAGGTCACGGGGAGAACGTACAAACTCCACAAAGACAGCACCTGTAGAAAGGATCAAGATACTATCGTATCTGCCTCCACCATCACCCCCAGCAATAAATTCCAGTCATTCATCATCCTCTGTGTAAAACCACTTGCTCCCACATTCCCTTTGAACTTTGCCCTTGTCACCTAATTTGAATTCAAATTGGCAAGTTATTTATCAGTATTTATTTATTGATCAGTATTTATTTATCAGTCTGAAGAAGAGTCTCGACCCTAAACGTCACCCATTCCTTCTCTCCAGAGATGCTGCCTGACCCGCTGAGTTACTCCAGCGTTTTTTGTCTTCTATCAGTATTGATTGATCAGGCAAGACATCACTCCATTTCTGGTTTAGGAGGAAAGCATTCAGTCGCCCTTTTCAGGTTTGCAGTGATTTTTTATTTCAAAAGTACAAACAGCAACCAAACGGGATACCTTGTGCACTGTATAAAGCATTTCATCGGGATGTATCACAGCATGGTTTGGGAACAGCTCCATCCAAGACCGCAAGAAATTGGAGAGCGTTGTGGACGTAGCCCAGACCATCACACAAACCAACCTCCATCCCATTGACTCCATCTACACCTCACGCTGCCTCGGCAAGGCCAGCAGCATCATCAAGGACCAGTCTCACCCCGGCCACTCCCTCTTCTCCCCTCTCCCATCAGGCAAGACGTTGCAGAAGTGTGAAAACGCACACCTCCAGATTCAGGGACAGTTTCTTCCCAGCTGTTATCAGGCAACTGAACCGTCCCATCACCAACTAGAGAGCGGTCCTGAGCTACCATCTACTCCATTGGAGACTCTCGGACTATCTTTGATCGGACTTTCCTGGACTGTATCTTGCACTGAACATTATTCACGTTATTCCCTTTATCGTGTCTCTGTACACTGTGAACGGCTCGATTGTAATCATGTGTTGTCTTTCCGCTGCCTGCTTAGTGCGCAACAAAACCTTTCTCCTGTACCTCGGTACACGTGACAATGACCTAAACTCAAACTCATCGCAAAATAGAGTCGGGCTCAGGTGGATACCCAAACTCTAATCCTAATCTGGCCGGCACAGGCAGTGCAGCGGTAGAGTGACTGCCTAACAGCACGAGAGACCCAGGTTCCATCCTGACTGCGGGAGCTGTCTGTACGCTGTTTGTATTTCCTCTCTGTGACCGCCTGGGTTTTCTCCGAGATCTTCGGTTTCCTCCCACGCTCCAAAGACGTACAGGTTTGCAGGTTAATTGGCTTGGTGTAAATGTGAATATCTTTCTTTAATTGTCTATTGTCTATTGTCTTTACGCATCACCCCACTTACATCATGGCCAAGCAGTTATCACAGATTTGCTGAAGATAAAGCTGGTAAACATTAATTCTAACAAGTTCAATGGGCACTGCACTCTGGATACAACTGCTCCTGATCTTATCATGGAGTGTGTGGCCTGAGGCATTCATTAGTCTTTTGACCTGCCTATTGCTGTAGCTTCACTACACATCCGACAACATATGGTGCATGTGTTTTATTCAACACAGTAAATCACCGTTGCCATGTGATTTGGCATTTAGACCTACAACAGTGACTCTGCAGTGTGCAGTAAGTAGCTCATTGCTAGGTCCTGCACTGTATCACATGCCAGCTGAGGTCTTCAGTTTTGCATTTAGATTTAGAGATACAGTATGGAATCAGGGCCTTCTGCCCAGCGTGTCCACGCCGACCATCGATCACCCTTTCACACGAGTTCTACGTCATCACACCAGGGGAAATTCACAGAAGTCATTTGACCTACAAACCCGCATGTTTTTGGGATGGACAATAGACAATAGGTGCAGGAGGAGGCCATTCGGCCTTTCGAGCCAGCACCGCCATTCAATGTGATCAAAGGTATTTATTCACAAAATGCTGGAGTAACTCAGCAGGTCAGGCAGCATCAGACTGAAGAAGGGTCTCGACCCAAAACGTCGCCCATTCCTTCTCTCCCGAGATGCTGCCTGACCTGCTGAGTTACTCCAGCATTTTGTGAATAAATACCTTCGATTTGTACCAGCATCTGCAGTTATTTTCTTTTTCAATGTGATCATGGCTGATCATTCACAATCAGTACCCCGTTCCTGCCTTCTCCCCATACCCCCTGACTCCGCTATCCTAAGAGCTCTATCTAGCTCTCTCTTGAATGCATCCAGAGAATTGGCCTCCACTGCCTTCTGAGGCAGAGAATTCCACAGATTTACAACTCTCTGATGTGGGAGGAAACCGGAGCACCCAGAGGAAACCAGGCAGGTCACGGGAAGAAGGTGCAAACTCCACACAGACAGCATCCGAGGTCAGGATGGAACCCGGGTCTCTGGCGCTGTGAGGCAGCAGCTCTACCAGCTGTGCCACTGTGTCGCTCTCCTCTCTACTTCCTAAGGGTAAAGATAGCATCTGCTTTACAGCAGGTAACTGAGGAAAATCCAAACACAAAATGCACAATTTCACTGCTTTCGGTAGGAGCAGAATTAGGCTATTCGGCCTAGGGGTGCCAACTATCTTACTCCCAAACAAGGGACAAGGTGACGTCACTGCCCCGCGCCCCACGACCACACCCAGCCAGTGGCCATGTGCTCCCACGCCACCAATGGTGGTCACCCGGGCAGGGAGGCTGGTTGTTACGCAACCTCCGTTAGGCGGCGCCCGGGCCTCTGGGCCTACACTGTCTGGAGATAAAATGTCGGACACTGAGAGTATCGGGACCTAAACTGCCAGGACCTACAGCGTCGGGGCCTAGTGTTGGGGCCTAGAGTGTCGGGGCCTACAGCGTGTCGGGGCCTACAGCATCTGGGCCTACAGCGTCCAGGCCTAGAGTGTCGGGGCCTACAGCCTCCGGGCCTACAGCGCCTTCCGGGCCTAATACGGGACAAGGGCGGTCCCATACGGGACAAACTAATTTAGCCCAAAATACGGGATGTCCCGGCTAATACGGGACAGTTGGCGAGCCTAATTCTGCCCATCAAGTCTACTCCACCATTCAATCATGGCTGATCTATCTCTCCCTCCTAACCCCATTCTCCTGCCTTCTCCCCATGACCCCTGACACCCGCACTAATCAAGAATCTGTCTCTCTCAGCCTTAAAAATATCCACTGACGGCCTCCCCAGCCTTCTGTGGCAAACAGTTCCTCAGATTCACCACCCTCTAACTAAAGAAATTCCTCCTCCTCTCCTTCCTAAAGGAACGTCCTTTAATTCTAAATGACATATCCTTCCAGACTACATTGAAACAGCTTTAGTTTGGTTTGGTTTGGTTTAGTTTAAAGATACAGCCTTGAAACAGGCCCTTCGGCCCACCGAGACCACGCCAACCAACGATCCCTGTAGGCTACTTCTATCCTACACACTAGGGACATGTTACAATAGACAATAGGTGCAGGAGGAGGCCATTCGGCCCTTCGAGCCAGCACCGCCATTCAATATGATCATGGCTGATCATTCTCAAACAGTACCCCGTTCCTGCCTTCTCCCCATACCCCCTGACTCTGCTATCTTTAAGAGCTCTATCTAGCTCTCTCTTGAAAGCATCCAGAGAATTGGCCTCCACTGCCTTCTGAGGCAGGGAATTCCACAGATTCACAACTCTCCGGGTGAAAAAGTTTTTCCTCATCACCGTTCTAAATGGCCTACCCCTTATTCTTAAACTGTGGCCCCTGGTTCTGGACTCCCCCAACATTGGGAACATGTTTCCTGCCTCTAACGTGTCCAACCCCTTAATAATTTTATATGTTGCGATAAGATCTCCTCTCATCCTTCTAAATTCCAACAAGCCTACAGAAGCCAATTAACCTATAAACCTGGACGTCTTTGGAATGTGGAGGGAAACCGGAGCACCCAGAGGAAGCCCACGTGGTTACATGGAGAACGTGCAAACTCCATACAGACGGCACCCGTAATCAGGATCAAACCCGGCTCTCTGGTGCTGTAAGGCAACAACTCTACCGCTGCACCACTGTGCTGCTCATCCCTTTAATTAGAAAGCACAAAGTGCTGGAGTAACTCAATGGGTCAGGCAGCGTCTGTGGAGGGATTGGACAGGTGGCGTTTCAGATTGCGAGCCGTGTTCAGTGTCCAACTAAGGAGAAGCTGTTGGAACCTGCGGTGAATCTGTGGGATTCTTGGCCACAGAAGGCCGTGGAGGCCAGGCCAGTGGATATTTTTAAGGCAGAGATAGATTGATTCTTGCTTAGTGTCAGGGTGTCAGGGGTTATGGGGAGAAGGCAGGAGAATGGGGTTAGGAGGGAGAGATAGATCAGCCGTGATTGAATGGTGGAGTAGACTCGATGGGCCGAATGGCCTAATTCTTCTCCTATCATTTATGAACACCTGTACTTTTCCACTCGGCAACTCAGCCGGCTCCGGAGGTGGCGGCGCCGCCCTGCAGCTGCGGCTGACCGGCAGTCTGTTTGTCTTTCTTCTTTTCTTGTCTATTTGTTAGTGTTAGATGTATGAAATAGTCTATCTTTAGCTGTGTATATGTGGGGGGTGGTGGGGGGGTAGGGGAAACCTTTAAAAATCTCTTCCTCAACGGAGATGCGACCCTTTCCGGGTCGTATCTCCGTTTGCGCTGGGGAAAAAAACGCGGGGCCTTCCATCGGCCGCGGGGCCTTCCATTGCCCGGTGCGGCTCGGCCGCTGGACTTAACAGTGCCCGGTGCGGCTCGGCCGCGGGGCCTTCCATCGCCTGGTACGGCCGCGGGACGGTTCAGCGCCAGGTGCGGCTCGGCCGCGGGGCCTTCCATCGCCCGGCGCGGCTCGGCCGCGGGACCTAACATCGCCCAGCGCGGCTCGGGACTTTACATCGCTGGCGCGGCTCGGCCGCGGGACTTAGCTGCGCACGGTACGGCCGCGGGGCCTTCCATCGCCCGGCTCGGCCGTGGGATGTTTCAGCGCCTGGTGTGGCTCGGCTGCGGGGACTTGGGTGTGGGGAAGAGAGCGGAAGTTTTGTTGCCTCCATCACAGTGAGGGGGTGTTTGGAGTCACTGTGATGGGTGTTTGTGTTGGGGTTATGTGTCTTGTGTTTCTTTTTTTTGTGTGACTGCTGGTAACGTAATTTCGTTCGGTACCTCGGTACCGAATGACAAATAATGGCTCTGTATTCTCTGTATTCTGTATTCTGTATTTGGCGAGAATCAGCTGATATTTCCAACTCCTGAACAGTTTTTAGATTGCGATCCTTTCCAAGTACATCCCAAGGTGCCAACAGAAATCAGTCTCATTGTTGTTTTGTCTGGAAAGTTTCATCAGAACTTCCTTTGCGAACTGGAAAACAAACTCTCACCCTCCTGACGAACAAAAACCCATTCAATAACAGGGCGAAGTTGGGCTTAGAACAGAATAAACTTTCCAAATAAACTTTATTCATTAAAATATACATAACGAATATAGTTGAGTTTGTTGTCACGTGTACCGAGGTGCAGTGAGAAGCTGTTGTTGCGTGCTAACCGGTCAGCGGAATGACAATACATGATTACAATCGAGCCGTCCACAGTGTACAGACACTCTACATGATGAAGGGGATCACGTGAATAACCTTCGGTGCAAGATAAAGTCCAGTAGAGTCCGGTTAAAGATAATCCGAGGGTCTCCAATGAGGCGCAACAACATTTTGGGTTCATCTTTGAATTAGCGGGACCCCGCAGATAATCACCATCGGTGGCACAGCGGGTAAAGTTGCTGCCTTACAGCGCCAGAGACTCGGGTTCCATCCTGTCTACAGGGGGCTCTCTGTATGGAGTTTGTACGTTCTACGAGCTAGATAGAGCTCTTATGGATAGCGGAGTCAGGGGGTATGGGGAGAAGGCAGGAACGGGGTACTGATTGAGAATGATCAGCCATGATCACATTGAATGGCGGTGCTGGTTCGAAGGGCCAAATGGCCTCCTCCTGCACCTATTGTCTATTGTCTATTGTTCTCCCCGTGACCTGCGATGACTTTTTACCGGGTTCTCCAGTTTCCTCTCAATCTCCAAAGACGTACAGGTTTGTAGGCGAATTGGCTACGGTAAAATTATAAATCGTCCCCAGTGTGTGTGTAGGATAGTGTTAGCGTACGGGGAGATATCTGGTCGACGTGGACTCACAGGGCCGAAGGGCATGTTCATATCATATATATACAGCCGGAAACAGGCCTTTTCGGCCCACCAAGTCCGTGCCGCCCAGTGATCCCCGCACATTAACACTATCCTACACCCACTAGGGACAATTTTTACATTTACCCAGCCAATTAACCTACATACCTGTACGTCTTTGGAGTGTGGGAGGAAACCGAAGATCTCGGAGAAAACCCACGCAGGTCACGGGGAGAACGTACAAACTCCTTACAGTGCAGCACCCGTAGTCAGGATCGAACCTGAGTCTCCGGCGCTGCATTCGCTGTAAAGCAGCAACTCTACTGCTGCGCTACCGTGCTGCCCTCTGTATCTCTAAGCTAAACTAAAAGATGTTCAGTCTGAGTAGAGTCAATGCACTCGCCATTTTCTCTCCACAGGGAATCCCTGTTAGGGATTTTATTTTTGCTAAGGACCAAAGTTATTTACAAAAGCCTCTGAGCTCTAATGTAATCCTGTGTGGTCCAATCTTCTCCTTGGTTGGAACATTATTGGACATCTTTATGTCCAATAAGGCTTACATCTTTACCACAATCAAACTGCTTAAAGGCTGATCAACACAGGAGAAAAGATAAGGCTTCGAGACACCAGGAACTGCAGCAGCTGGCTAACCAAAAAAAAAAGACACAGAGTGCTGGAGTAACTCAGCGGGTCAGGCAGCATCCCTGGAGAACATGGATAGGTGACGTTTCACAGAGTGCTGGAGTAACTCAGCGGGTCAGGCAGCATCTCTGGAGAACGTGGATAGGTGACGTTTCACAGAGTGCTGGAGTAACTCAGCAGGTCAGGCAGCATCTGTGGAGAACATGGATAGGTGACGTTTCACAGAGTGCTGGAGTAACTCAGCGGGTCAGGCAGCATCTCTGGAGAACATGGATAGGTGACGTTTCACAGAGTGCTGGAGTAACTCAGCGGGACAGGCAGCATCTCTGGAGAACATGGATCGGCGACGTTTCAGATAGGGACCCTTCTTCAGACAGCTGAGAGAGTAAAGGTTGCGGGAAATTTGATTAGTGCGGGTGTCAGGGGTTATGGGGAGAAGGCAGGAGAATGGGGTTGAGAGGCAAAGATAGATCAGCCACGATTGAATGGCAGAATAGACTTGATGGGCTGAAAGGCCTAAATTCTGCTCCAATCACTTATGAAAAGGGAGATTTGGGATTTATTTTGGAAATTTTAAATAGGGAAACACGGCTGATGTTGTGTTCTAAGCCCAACTTCGCCCTGGTATTGAATGGATTATTGTTCGTCAGGAGGGTGAGAGTTTGTTTTCCAGTTTGCAAAGGCAGTTCTGATGAATCTTTCCAGACAAAACAACGAGACTGATTTCTGTTGGCACCTTGGGACGTGATTGGAAAGGGTCGCAATCTAAAACCTGTTCAGGGGTTTTGTTCATTATTGTGCCAGTGATTATATTGGACATAGAAGATGGAACGGAACGTGAGTGAGTCAGGATTACGGGGAAAGGGAGTTTCTGGTGTTATGCCACTGGTTGTGTTGGATCGTGCCGACTGGATCGGGCCCAGCAATGACTGGAGCCTGCAATGCAGATTAATTGCAGTGATTTATTCACTCAGAAGCAGCAGCACTGACTGACTGCCCTCAGTATCTGTCAGCTTCAGGCCCCCCCCAGCCTGGATACATTGCTTGCATGATCTCGCAGCGGATTCATTAACCGCGGAGTCCAAGTGCCACATTTGCTGCAATCTCCTCCCACTCTCAGCTGCTCTCCCCTTTCACATCGTGTCTCCACTCATTTGGAAGGTATTTATTCACAAAATGCCGGAGTAAGAATGAAGAAGGGTCTCGACCCGAAACGTCACCCATTCCTTCACTCCTGTGATGCTGCCCGACCTGCTGAGTTACTCCAGCATTTTGTGAATAAATACCTTCAATTTGTACCAGCATCTGCAGTTATTTTCTTATATTATTCCACTCATTTGGATATTCTCAGCTCACAAACCAGGGGCCCTGGAACTCAATCTGCCCCCTGGAGTCAGAGTCACGCTGTGAGACCGTAAAAAAAAATAGGCACAGAGTGCTGGAGTAACTCAGCGGGTCAGGCAGCATCTCCAGAGAAAAAAAGGATGGGTGACGTTTCCAATTGGGACCCCTCTGCAGGTGATGGAGGCTGAAGAAGAGTCCCGGCTCGAAACATTACTGTCCTTTCTCTCTGGAGATGCTGCCTGACCCGCCGAGTTACTCCGGCACTTTGTGTCTTTTTAAAAAATATAACCAGCATCTGCAGTTCTTTTGTTTCTGCTCTTGACTCTTGACAAGGCGACGTTTCAGGTCGGATGCCTTCTTCAGACTCTGTCACTTCTTTAGCCCGAAGATGGGGTCCCAACCCAAAACGTCGCCTATCCATGTTCCCCAGCAGAGCTGCCTGGCCCGCTGATTTACTCCAGTACTTTGTGTCTTTTTATTGTACATCAGAATCTGCAGTTCCTTACGCCTACGATGTGACATCATAACTTTAACAAAGACAAACAGCTTTTCAATTACACTGTTAAAATGGGAGGAGGTGTTTACTTTTGGTTTAGAGATACAGCGCGGAAACAGTTCCCTTTGACCCACCGAGTCTGTGCCAACGAGCGATACCCACACATTAACACTCTCCTACACCCACTAGGGACAATTTACAATGACACCAAGCCAGTTAACCTACAAATCTGTACGTCTTTGGAGTGTGGGAGGAAACCGAAGATCTCGGAGAAAACCCACGCAGGTCACGGGGAGAACGTACAAACTCTGTACAGACAGCACCCGTAGTCAGGATCGAACCTGAGTCGCCGGCGCTGTGAGGAAGCAACTCTACTGCCGCGCCGTTTCTTGTGCCTTTATGGCGATATCATAAATTTAACAATGAGAAACAGCTTTACAATTAGACAATAGACAATAGGTGCAGGAGGAGGCCATTCGGCCCTACGAGCCAGCATCGCCATTCAATGTGATCATGGCTGATCACTCTCAATCAGTACCCCGTTCCTGCCTTCTCCCCATACCCCCTGACTCCACTATTCCTAAGAGCTCTATCTAGCTCTCTCTTGAATGCATTCAGAGAATTGGCCTCCACTGCCATCTGAGGCAGTGAATTCCACAGATTCACAACTCTCTGACTGATAAAGTTTTTCCTCATCTCCGTTTTAAATGGCCTACCCCTTATTCTTAAACTGTGGCCCCTGGTTCTGGACTCCCCCAACATTGGGAACATATTTCCTGCCTCTAACGTGTCCAACCCTTTAATAATCTTATATGTTTCGATAAGATCCCCTCTCATCCTTTGAAATTCCAGTGTATACAAGATTAGTCGCTCCAGTCTTTCAACATATGACAGTCCCACCATTCCGGGAATTAACCTAGAAAACCTACGCTGCACGCCCTCAATAGCAAGAATATCCTTCCTCAAATTTGGAGACCAAAACTGCACACAGTACTCCAGGTGCGGTCTCACTAGGGCCCTGTACAACTGTAGAAGGACCTCTTTGCTCCTATACTCAACTCCTCTTGTTATGAAGGCCAACATTCCATTGGCTTTCTTCACTGCCTGCTGTACCTGCATGCTTCCTTTCAGTGACTAAAGCAATAGGACACCCAGAACTCGTTGTACGTCCCCTTTTCCTAACATGACACCATTCAGATAATAATCTGCCTTCCTATTCTTACCACCAAAGTGGATATCCTCACACTTATCCACATTAAACTGCACCTGCCATGCATCCGCCCACTCACACAACCTGTCCAAGTCACCCTGCAACCTCATAGCATCTTCCTCACATTTCACACTGTCACCCAGCTATGCGTCATCTGCAAATTTGCTAATGGTACTTTTAATCCCTTCATCCGTCATCAATGTATATTGTAAATAGCTGGGGTCCGAGCACCGAGCCTTGCGGTACCCCACTGGTCACTGCCTGCCATTCTGAAAGGAACTCATTTATCCCCACTCTTTGCTTTCTGTCTGTCAACCAATTTTCTATCCATGTCAGTACCCTACCTCCAATACCATGTGCTCTAATTTTGCCCACTAATCTCCTTTGTGGGACCTTGTCGAAGGCTTTCTGAAAGTCGAGGTACACTGGCTCTCCCCTGTCAATTTTCCTTGTTACATCCTCAAAAAATTCCAGTAGATTAGTCAAGCACGATTTCCCCTTTGTAAATCCATGCTGACTCGGAACAATCCTGTTACTGCTATCCAAATGCTCTGCAATTTCGTCTTTTATAATTGACTCCAGCATCTTCTACTAATTCTACTAAGATGGACATGGGACCAGGGGTTATGATCAAACTTGCACAGTGGCCTCACCTAATCATAAGGACCAGAATTCACAAGTTAGCTGCAACATATTCACGGAGGCTCCGGTAAATCTAAGCCAGTGCCAGCCTATGAGATCACCACATACACATGCAAAGGCAGACACAGAATGCTGGAGTAACTCAGCGGGTCAGGCAGCATCTCTCAATGGGTGACGTTTCGGGTCGAGACCCTTCTTCCCACCCATTCCTTCTCTCCTGAGATGCTGCCCGACCCGCTGAGTTACTCCAGCATTTTGTGTCTACCTTCCATTTAAACCAGCATCTGCAGTTTTTTCCCCCACACTCCGAGTCAGATACAAAAGTTCAGAGGCTGTGCTTTGCCACTCTGTCTAATGTATCACAGGATACTGATTGAGAATGATCAGCCATGATCACATTGAATGGGGGTGCTGGCTCGAGGGGCCGAATGGCCTCCTCCTGCACCTATTGTCTATTGTCAACGATGCACAGAATAAAGTGACCAAAAGGTAAACCAGTCTGGTGCCAAAGAGAAGAGATTTCTTAATTCGGATAGGGCGGCACGGTGGCGCAGCGGTAGAGTTGCTGCCTCACAGCGCCAGAGACCCGGGGTTCGATCCTGACTACGGGTGCAGTCTTCAGTCTTCAGTTCTTCAGTCTGAAGAAGGGTCTCGACCCGAAATGTCACCCATTCAGACTGAAGAAGGGTCTCGACCCGAAACGTCACCCATTCCTTCTCTCCTGAGATGCTGCCTGACCTGCTGAGTTACTCCAGCATTTTGTGAATAAATACCTTCGATTTGTACCAGCATCTGCAGTTATTTTCTTATACTATCTGACTACGGGTGCTGTCTGTACGGAGTTTGTACGTTCTCCTGCTGTGACCTGCGTGGGTTTTATCCAGGATCTCGGGTTTCCTCCCACACTCCAAAGACGTCCAGGTTTGTCGGTTAATTGGCTTGGTGCGATTGTAAATTATCCCTAGTGTGTGTACGATAGTGTTAGTGTGCCGGGGGGGGGGGGGGGGGGGGGGGGGGGGCCCTCTGGTCGGCGAGGACTCGATGGGCTGAAGGGCCTGTTTCCGCGCTGTATCTCTGAACCAAACTGAAAGAGGAAACAGAAACAGGTGGCATGACTGAGCTCGCCAGGTTTATTTGTGGACCGGGTTTGAAGCAGTAAAAGGAGGAGAGCCAATGAAACATTCCGGCTCCACTTGTGCACGAGTCGCAATTAGAACGAGCCGTTTCAAGTCTGAGTGCCTGCGTTCTGTTGCAGTCAACATCCAACACCACTGCAATGCTGCCTATGTTTGGAATTCCAAGCTGTGGAAAACAGCAGCTCGCAGTTGTTCCAGCTGCCAGAGAGGCCGGCAGCTGACAGCAAGTGGGAAGATAATCCCAAACACACAGAGATGCCTCCCTTCCCCTTCCCACAACACCTTCTGTGCCCACGGCCCACACCGTCCACTTTCACATTGCCGCAGGTCAGCATGCAGGCAGGTCATACGTTGAAAGACCGGAGTGACTAGGCTTGTATACACTGGAATTTAGAAGGACGAGAGGGGATCTTATTGAAACGTATAAGATTATTAAGGGATTGGACACGCTAGAGGCAGGAAACATGTTCCCAATGTTGGGGGAGTCCAGAACCAGGGGCCACAGTTTAAGAATAAGGGGTAGGCCATTTAGAACTGAGATGAGGAAAAACTTTTTCACTCAGAGAGTTGTGAATCTGTGGAATTCTCTGCCTCAGAAGGCAGTGGAGGTCAATTCTCTGAATGCATTCAAGAGAGAGCTGGATAGAGCTTTTAAGGATAGCGGAGTCAGGGGGTATGGGGAGAAGGCAGGAACGGGGTACTGATTGAGAATGATCAGCCATGATCACATTGAATGGCGGTGCTGGCTCGAAGGGCCGAATGGCCTCCTCCTGCACCTATTGTCTATTGTCTATTGTCTTTGGAATGTGGGAGGAAACCGGAGCAACCGGGGGAAAAACAAACACAGATTGCAGGGAGAACACGCAAACTCGGCACGGACACTCGAAGGGCCGAATGGCCTCCTCCTGCACCTATTGTCTAATGCTTCTTAGTTTAGCTGAGTTTCGTTTATTGTCTCGTGTACCGAGGTACAGTGATAACCCGTTTATAGCGTGCTACCCTGTCAGCGGAAACACAATACAGGTGCTCCCCCCCCCACCCCGGTCACCACGTTCCCACGTGCGATAGTTCCACTTTGCGCTGGTGCAAACGGCAGTGACCGCGGCGAGCCGCCACTCCCCTCCGGCCACGTGACCGCGTGTATTCAACGCATTTACACTTACAATACGGTGTGTAAGAAGATAACTGCAGATGCTGGTACAAATCGAAGGTATTTATTTCACAAAATGCTGGAGTAACTCAGCAGGTCGGGCAGCATCTCAGGAGAGAAGGAATGGGCGACGTTTCGGGTCGAGACCCTTCTTCAGACTTACAATACTTTCGGTTCGCCATGGGTTTCTCGGAACGGAACCCCATGGGAGGCAGAGGGGCACCTGCACATCATTACAATCGATCCATATGCAGTGTGTAGACACACGATAAGGGAAGGGCCTTCTGGGGAAGGCCCAGTGCTGGAGGGTGATAATGAGGTTAAAAATATAAAAATATTCCACCCAGAAAACCTGCTTCCATTTAAGGGGCAAAGTGGCAGAGTGGCGGAGTTGTGGCCCTGCAGAACGTGTGACGGACCTCAACGCCCAAGGTGCGTGTAGCGCAAGGCATTCAATGATGCCCACCACTGACTTGGCCATCGATGGTTAAATGTCCTCTTTCCTTTACCAGCTCCCACCCCCACCAAGCACCTGGCCCAGAAGCACTGATTTCCTTTTCTGTGCCTCAACATCAGTGATGGTTATCAGTGCATCTCGTTAAAAAAGTCTTGTAGGAATGCACTCACTACACAAAACAACAGTCAAGATCTCAGAATCGTATGTGGTCAAGCTGGAAAGGGTACAGAGAAGATTTACGAGCATGTTGAATGGGTAACGTTTCTTCAGACTGAAGAAGGGTCTCGACCCAAAACGTCACCCATTCCTTCTCTCCTGAGATGCTGCCTGTCCTGCTGAGTTACTCCAGCATTTTGTGAAATAAATACCTTCGATTTGTACCAGCATTTGCAGTTATTTTCTTACACTAAAGTTGGTTTCCTTTATATCTAAACAATGTACAAGTATATAAACCATGCCATAGTTTAAAATCTGAAATACAAATGCTTGTTTACTTTAGTTTAGAGACGCTGCATATAAATAGGACCTCCAGCCCACTGAATCCACTGACCATCGACCACCCTTTCACACTATTACTGCGTCGGTCCACTTTCTCAGCCATTCCACGACACACCAGGGGCACTTTACAGAGGCCAATCAACCTACAAACCCATAATAACTAGTGCGTGCAGATATGTAGAAAAGAAAACTGCAGACGCTGGTTTAAATCAAAGCTTGACACAAAATGATTTTAGATTTTTTAGATTTAGAGAGATTTAGAGATACAGTGCAGAAACAGGCCTTTCGGCCCACCGGGTCCGCGCCGCCCAGCGATCCCCGCACACTAACACTATCCTACACACACTAGGGACAATTTTTACATTCGCCCAGCCAATTAACCTACGTACCTGTACGTCTTTGGAGTGTGGGAGGAAACCGAAGATCTCGGAGAAAACCCACGGGGACGGGGAGAACGTACAAACTCCGTGCAGACGGCGCTGCATCCTCCGTAGTCAGGATCGAACCCGAGTCTCTGGCGCTGCATTCGCTGTAAGGCAGCAACTCTACCGCTGCGCCACCGTGCCGCCCACTGAATGCTGGAGTAACTCAGCGGGTCAGGCAGCATCTCAGGAGAGAAGGAATGGGGGACGTTTCGGGTCGGGAAGAAGGGTCTCGTCCTGAAACGTCACCCATTCCTTCTCTCCAGAGATGCTGCCGACCCGCTGAGTTACTCCAGCATTTTGTGTCTAAGTGCATGCAGATGCTGGTTTGTACCAATGAAAGATACAAAATGTTGGAGTAACTCAGCAGGTCAGGCAGCATCTCTGGAGAACATGGATTTGATGATGTTTCGGGTTGGGACCCTTCTTCAGAATCTACAAACCCTTTGGAATGTGGGAGGAAACCGGAACACCCGGGGGAAACGCATGTTGTCACGGGGAGAGCGTGCAAACTCCACACAGACAGCACCCGAGGTCCGGATGGAACCTGGAACCTTGGCGCCATGAGGCAGAGGCTCTACCAGCTGCATCACGGAGCCACCTTAAGATTGTTTACACAATCCACGCCATTATAGGTTGGACAACTAACGACCAATGGGTCAATTGGCTGTGGTTTATTTTAGTTCTTGTCACCGATTTACCGGTTGACAAAACTCTCTGGAGCCACAGCGCTCAGCTGTTGTACCAAATCCAGCCTGCAGGAGGTGCCCAAAGGCAATGCAAGATGGCAGACAGACCCGTGAATTTATTCTCCCTTCCTACAGTTACTTGCATTGCCTCTACGCAAATTCATGTTATAGAATTTTCATCTT
Organism: Rhinoraja longicauda; assembly: GCF_053455715.1. Classification (NCBI taxonomy): domain Eukaryota; kingdom Metazoa; phylum Chordata; class Chondrichthyes; order Rajiformes; family Arhynchobatidae; genus Rhinoraja; species Rhinoraja longicauda. The sequence continues at coordinate 3,034,516 of NC_135958.1, read as the reverse complement.
TAGAATAACGCATTTCGTAAGTTCATAAGTGATACAAGCAGAATCAGGCCATTCGGCCCATCAAGTCCACACCACCATTCGAGCATGGCTGATCTATCTCTTCCGCCTCACTCCATTCTACTGCCTTCTCCAGATAACTCCTGACACCCGTACTAATCAATAATCTCTCTATCTCTGCCTTAAAAATATCCACTGACTTGGCCTCCACGGCCTTCTGTGGCTATGACGGTTGGACAGCTGCTTGCATACTAAAGGTTGAGGAATATTTTAGTGCCCATGGACAAATGGGACTAGCTTAAAGGAGGCACCTTGGTCAGCTTGTGTGAGCTGGGCCGAAGGGCCTGTTTCCACGCCGTATGACTCTACAGCAATGACTGGTTGCTTCCATGGAACAATTGGGAGGAAGGTGACTGTAAATTGTCCCACGTAAGGTTGATGGTGGAATCTAGGACTGCAGCAAGAATGAGTTCCAGGACATATTAGGACATGTGGTTGTTTTGTGAGCTGCCATAGACGCAATGGGCCAAAATAGTCTTCTACTGTATGTTGTTTGGGTGGCATGGTGAAGCAGCTGGTAGAGCTGCTGCCTCGCAGCGCCAGAGACCCGGTTCATTCCTGACCCCAGGAACTGTCTGTGTGGAGTTTGTACCTTCTCCCCGTGACAGCGTGGATTTTCATGGGCTTCCTCCCACATTTCAAAGACGTGTGGGTTTGTAGGATAAACGGCCTCTGTGCAATTGCCTCACGAGTGTGCAGGGTGTGGGATAGTGTGAACAGGTGATGGACGTTCAGTGTGGACTGGGCGGGCCAAAGAGCCTATTTCCATGGTGTTTCCATCCATCCACTCAATTCAATGGAAATACAGAAATCTGAAGGAAGTCAACTCTACTCTAGTTGCCTTCTCCACATTCACAAATGTGTCTGTGGTATCTCCGGAGGGATGAACCAGTGACCAGAAATGCAGCCCAGCTGCCAGCCTTAAATACGCTCCATAGTTGTGAGAGTGCATCTGATATTCAGGTCCACTGACTTCAATGTGCTTTCGGCTGGGGATTTATTTCTAGACGCTGGAGTATTCCAATGGTGGATTAATGCCGTGCATTTACTTGCTATTAAAAGGTTTTCATCTGTCAACCCACCACTGCTCAGCTGTTTCCCCAAACCATGCAGCGATACTTAGGAAGTGCAGTTTACGGAGGTGCCAGTGAGACCATTGGAAATATTTCATTCCTCAATCACTGCGGATGAAGTTTCATGGGGAAAGAAAACCGTTTAATTGATGGTGTTGACAACCTTTAACGCGTGCGCCCATTTCATCACCGCGCTCAGGATGTGGAGAGATCTCACAACGCCAGAGGGGAGCAGGCCAGCTGTCCACGGGAAGGGACTGCGTTCCTATCTCCATTCTGGAACGCCAACATCAAAGGATGTGGACAAAATCAGAACATGTCACCCTTTAATGATCGCAAGTGCTCAGAGCATTGAATGGCAAGACTTTTGTTTCTATGTTGCATGCAAAGTTTTGTTGAATTCATATCTGAAACCAGACGTGTGCACAATATCCCAGCCACGGTCTCAGACAGAAGACCACACCTGTGCACAATATCCCAGCCACAGTCTCAGAGAGAAGACCAGACCTGTGCACAATATCCCAGCCACAGTCTCAGAGAGAAGACCAGACCTGTGCACAATATCCCAGCCACAGTCTCAGAGAGACCAGACCTGTGCACAATATCCCAGCCACAGTCTCAGAGAGAAGACCAGACCTGTGCACAATATCCCAGCCACAGTCTCAGAGAGACCAGACCTGTGCACAATATCCCAGCCACAGTCTCAGAGAGAAGACCAGACCTGTGCACAATATCCCAGCCACGGTCTCAGACAGAAGACCACATATCATATCATATCATATCATATCTATACAGCCGGAAACAGGCCTTTTCGGCCCACCAAGTCCGTGCCGCCCAACGATCCCCGTACATTAACACTATCCTACACCCACTAGGGACAATTTTTACATTTACCCAGCCAATTAACCTACATACCTGTACGTCTTTGGAGTGTGGGAGGAAACCGAAGATCTCGGAGAAAACCCACGCAGGTCACGGGGAGAACGTACAAACTCCTTACAGTGCAGCACCCGTAGTCAGGATCAAACCTGAGTCTCCGGCGCTGCATTCGCTGTAAAGCAGCAACTCTACCGCTGCGCTACCGTGCCGCCCATCTGTGCACAATATCCCAGCCATGGTCTCAGAGAGACCAGACGTGTGCACAATATCCCAGCCACAGTCTCAGAGAGAAGACCAGACCTGTGCCCAATATCCCAGCCACGGTCTCAGACAGACCAGACGTGTGCACAATATCCCAGCCACGGTCTCAGACAGACCAGACGTGCGCACAATATCCCAGCCAAGACGTGTGCACCATATCCCAGCACAGTATCATGGGGCAACAGACGTGTGCACCGTATGCCAGCCATGGTATCACGAGACAACAGACGTGTGCACCATATGTCTTGTTGATACTGCACCGACCACTGCTGTTAGGCTATGAACATGCAGTCCCTCATGCATGCGGTTGCAGGTTTAAAATTTAGCGTTTGCAAGCAACAGTTTAAAAGATTTACTATCAGCAGCAGATTTTATATGCGGTGGCAAAGGATAGCGGAGTCAGGGGGTATGGGGAGAAGGCAGGAACGGGGTACTGATTGAGAATGATCAGCCATGATCACATTGAATGGCGGTGCGTACAGGCTCGAAGGGCCTCCTCCTGCACCTATTGCCTATTGTCTATTCCAAACAGGGATGGTTCTGGGGAACAGCTAGTAGCGGAAACACTCTTTGTCGGTCTGGATGGTTATATAATTCAAGGCTTAGTTTAGTCGAGTCACTGGTCTGTTCTGACTGTGTGAAAGATGGGCAATGGTGGATGGAGCGAATGAGTGGGTTTCTTTGTAGACTGCAGTAAGCCTGGATGTTATACAGCATCTTTGGAGAGTGTCCCATGAGTTCATGAAGCATTTCTGTGACACTACTGGTCCTTCTAGAGTCACCGGTTACAGTCCTGGCAGCTCTTCCCTGGACCTGCTCAAGGTTGTTAATGTGGGTGGCTTGGTTGGGATCCCAGATGACACTGCAGTATTCCAGTCTTGGACGTACTAGCGTTTTGTGAGCAATGTCCCAGTCACGATCTCAGATGAGACCAGACCTGCACACAATATCCCAGCACAGTCTTTTTGAAGACTAGACCTGCACACAATAGTCTGAAGGGTCTTGACCCGAAACGTCATCCATTCTTTCTCCCCAGAGATGCTGCCTGTCCCGCTGTGTTACTCCAGCATTTTGTGTCTCTCTTCACAATATCCCATCTGCAGCATCATGGACCATCAGACCTGTGCACAATACCCCAGCCATAGTCTCAGGGGACAACAGACCTGTGCACAATGGTCCAGCCTCAATGTCCCCAGGTCGGACGAAAGCTCCACATCACATAGGTCATGGGGAGAAGGCAGGAGAATGGGGTTAGGAGGGAGAGTTGGATCAGCCGTGATTGAATGGTGGAGTAGACTTGATGGGCAGAATGGCATAAGTCTACTCCAATTCCTTGTGACCTTGACAGCAGAAGAGTGCTCTGCCATTCTTTCTTTCATTTCTGGCGTGAGTTAGCAGCGTGTGGAGAAGGTGCCTGGAATATAAACCAAGAAATGGAAGTGTGCCGCTCTCAGCTCCAATTAACGGGGATATGGATGATGGTGGTGTCAAACCCTGACCCCATCGCCCTATCGATGCCTTTCATTATTTGCAAAGTTTCAATGAAGTTGAACCTTCTAAACTCAACCTTCTAAACTCCAGTGAGTCGAGCGAGGCGCAGTGCCGTCAAGCTGACAAGCTGACGTATTTCCTTGTTTACGAATCTCGAACATAAAATGCAAGTCCTTTCTTGACCAGTGGGAATCATAAACCACATCCCTCCAACACACCCAACAGCTAATAGCATCCGACACAATATTTGGAAAATAAATCTTAGAAATTTCATAATTGGTGTTCAGAAGAAAGTTCTAGGAGTTAGGTTGTCTGAAACCGAGGGCTGTTGTGCCGACTATGCAAGCTACGTACCATAAAGAACCTACCTCAGGGGGTATGGGGAGAAGGCAGGAACGGTGTACTGATTGAGAATGATCAGCCATGATCACATTGAATGGTGGTGCTGGCTCGAATGGCCTACTCCTGCACCTATTGTCTATTGTCTACTGTGGAATTCATTGCCGCAGAAGGCTGTGGAGGCCAAGTTAATGGATATTTTCAAAGCAGAGCTAGATAGATTATTGATTAGCACGGGTGTCAGGGGTTATGGGGAAAAGGGGGTTAGGAGGGAGAGATAGATCAGCCACGATTCAATGGCGGCGTAGATTTGATGGGCCGAATGGCCAAATTCTACTCCTATCGCTTATTAACTTACTATTGTGTCAAATCAGGTAGCAAGGCTTTGATTAGAAAGGCCCCAGTTCAACATGAGATTCATTTCTTTTCCGGGAAAATGACTCAGAGTTACGTGTACAGAGATGTGAAGTAACACGAGGCAATCTTCCACTGTTACTTATTAATTCACATCAAAGGAGGTTGGGCAACATTCAGACAACATTCCTTTGAACCTTCCCAACTTTGAGAAGGCAGCAAAACATTAACATTCTGGTTTTCTGGTCCGAATGCCTCAAAGCTGATAAACTGACCAACCATTTGGGAATTCAATGAGCTCTGGGCCTTCAAAGGCAAACCCCGGTTGGAGTAGTGAGCTGTGGATTCCCGTGGAGATGGTATCACAGTTCATTTCAGGGCGTGTCGACCCTTCCTCACTTGCACAGTAACAGCTCATTGTTTTTCAGTATTCTGGGCTGTGTGCCCCACGAACTACCGAAACTCATCCGGAAACTCATACCGGCGTCACGGTGGCGCAGCGGTAGAGTTGCCGCCTTACAGCGAATGCAGCGCCGGAGACTCAGGTTCGATCCTGACTACGGGCGCCGTCTGTACGGAGTTTGTACGTTCTCCCCGTGACCTGCGTGGGTTTTCTCCGAAATCTTCGGTTTCCTCCCACACTCCAAAGACGTACAAGTATGTAGGTTAATTGACTGGGTAAATGTAAAAATTGTCCCTAGTGGGTGTAGGATAGTGTTAATGTACGGGGATCGCTGGGTGGCACGGACATGGTGGGCCGAAGGGCCTGTTTCCACGCTGCATCTCTAAATCAAAAAAAAAACTGTGCACCGAGGAGCATCTCTGCATTGTTACCTTCACAACACTCTTCCCCAGTGCACAATGCAAGCCCACAACTTTAAAACAGAACTTCACGGTGGCACAAGGCGGTCACAGTGGTGCAGCGGTAGAGTTGCTGCCTTACAGTGAATGCAGCGCCGGAGACACGGGTTCCATCCCGACCATGGGCGCCGTATGTACGGAGTTTGTACGTTCACCCTGTGACCTGCGTGGCCCTTCAGCCCACCGGGCCCGCACCGACCAGCGATCCCCGCAAACTAACACTATCCTACACACACACACTAGGGACAATTTTACATTTATACCAAGCCAATCAACCTACAAACCTGTACGTCTTTGGAGTGTGGGAGGAAACCGAAGATCTCGGAGAAAACCCACGCGGTCACAAGGAGAGCGTACAAACTCCGTACAGACGGCGCCCGTAGTCGGGATGGAACCCGGGTCTCTGGCGCAGTGGGTGATGTAAGGCAGCAACTCTACCGCTGCGCCACCGTGCCACTCTGTTGTATCACTCCCAATTTTTATTTCTCATTGAAAGTGGAGCGGAGAGCACAAACAAACAAGGTTCTGCGTCGTCCAAATTCTGAGCCACAGTGCATAAAGGAGGCTCTGTCCAGCCCTTCAATCTTTGGGAACATTTAGTGAATACGGTGTGACACTTAAACATCACGTTTGTGCTTAGTGGGCAGGAACGCGCATTTACAGAAACTGCTGTGCCCTGCACTCGGGCACAGACGGTAGAAACCTGCAGTAGTGTGTTGCAAACGTCTGTACATTCACCACACACAGCCAGGGCTGGAGACGTGCAGCCAATTACAGGGTTACATCCAGCTCCCTCTGCTAAAGAGCGATCACTCTGATTAACTAAATACATGTGACCATCGCAAGTGCCAGCATGAGGAAAGCACGCACGCACACACACACACTGACCCCCGAATCACATACACAAACACGGTGGCGCAGCGGGTTGAGCAGCTGCTTCACATCGCCAGAGACCCGGCTTCCATCCCGACTTATTGTGCGCTGATGGTGCGGAGTTTGCATGATCTAGCTGGGACCACGTGGATTTCCTTCAGGTGCCCTGGGGTTTCTCCCACGTCCCAAAGACGTGCGACTTTGTAGCTTTACTGGCCTCTGTAAATTGCCCCGAGTGGGTAAGGACAGACACAAAATGCCGTGGCAACTCAGTGGCTCAGGCAGCATCTCTGGAGAAAAAGAATAGTGACATTTCGGGTCAAGACTGTGAGGAAGGGTCTCGACCCAAAACGTCACCTATTCTCTAGAGATGCTGCCCGACCCGCTGAGTTGGTCCAGCACTGCGTGTCTATCTTCAGTGTAAACCTGCATCTGTGGTTCCTTCCTGCACCTACTGTGTAAGGAGTGGATGAGAAAGTGGGATAACATGGGACTCTTGTGTACGGGTGATCGATGGTCGGTGTGGACTCGGTGGGCCGAAGGGCCTGTTTCCATGCTGTGTCTCGAAACTAAAATATCATGGTTTCACATATACCAATTCGGTTGGCCTATTCAGCAAAGGACAGGGTGACGTGTGGGATTGGAGCTTGAGAAGGCCAAAGACTAAAGGTCTACAACTAGGGTCGCCAACTGTCCCGTATTAGCTGGGACATCCCGCATTTTGAGCTAAATTGGTTTGTCCTGTATGGGACCTCCTTGTCCCGTATTAGGCCCGGGGGCCGCTGTAGGCCCGGACTCTGTAGGCCCAGACAGTGTAGGCCCGGATACTGTAAGCCCAGACACTAAGCCCGGGGCCGCTGTAGGCCCAGACGCTGCAAGCCCGGGGGTCGCTGTAGGCCCGGGGGCTGTAAGCCCGGACGCTGTAGGCCCGGGGGGGGGCTGCAAGCCCGGGGGGGGGCTGCAAGCCCGGGGGGGGGGCTGCAAGCCTGGGGGACGCTGTAGGCCCGGACAGTGTAGCCTAACGGAGTGTGTTCAGGGAGCAGGGCCAAGTGGATTCGCCTAACGGAGGTTGCATAGCAACCCGCCTCCCGGCCCGGGCGGCTGTGATTGGTGGAGCGGGAGCACGCGGCCGGGTGAGGTCACGTGGGTCGCGGGCGGTGACATCACCTTGCCCCATATTTGGGAGTTCTAACATTGGCAACCATATCTACAACCACCACGTGCTGCCAAGGGATTAGGGAGAGGACAATACAGACAACGGGTAGATGCTTGAAGAAGGCCCCCTCGTGATGTTTCACCAGATGCCTGCACATTCCCAGAGCAGTCTCACCCTCTCTCCAATGCACCAGATTAACAAGGAAGTACATCCACGAATCATATTTCAATTCCCTTAGTGAACGCACGTTCTCTAATGTCTCTATCAGTGTGGCGACTTGACAGATTAACCTGCCACGTACGTGACTTGATCAAAGGCAGCGATATCTTTCTGGAGAGAATGGAGTCCAGAAATCGTTATCGTCTAGTCAGGAACCAGAGAACTCCACATACAGGTGTGTAGTTCTTCCCAGCTGTTATCAGGTAACTGAACCATCCTACCACAACCAGAGAGCAGTGCTGAACTACTGTCTACCTCATTGGTGACCCTCGGACTATCTTTGATTGGACTTTGCTGGCTTTACCTTGCACTACCTTGTATCTATGCACTGTAAATGGGTCGATTGTAATCTAGTATTGTCTTTTCGCAGACTGGTTAGCACGCAACAAAAGCTTTTTGCGGTACCTCGGTACACGTGACAATAAACTAAACTGATCAACTGAAACAGATAAACTGTGGAAAGGAACTGTAGATGCTGGTATACACTGAAGATAAACACAAAGTGCGGCACGGTGGCGCAGCGGTAGAGTTGCTGCCTTATAGCGAATGCAGCGCCGGAGACTCGGGTTCGATCCTGACTACGGGCGCCGTCAGTACGGAGTTTGTACGTTCTCCCCGTGACCTGCGTGGGTTTTCTCCGAGATCGTCGGTTTCCTCCCACACTCCAAAGACGTACAGGTATGTAGGTTAATTGACTGGGTAAAATATAAAAATTGTCCCTGGTGTGTGTAGGATAGTGTTAGTGTGCAAGGATCACTGGGCGGCGCGGACTCGGTGGGCCGAAGGGCCTGTTTCCGCGCTGTATCTCTAAATCTAAAGTGCTGGAGTAACTCAGCGGGTCAGGCAGCATCCCTGGAGAAAAAGTTATGAGTGACGTTTTGGGTCGGGACCCTTCTTCAGATAGCAGACTGGTCTGAAGAGTCTTGACGCAAAATGTCATCCATCCTTTTTCTCCAGAAATGTTGCCTGACCCGCTGAGTTACTCCGGCAGTTTGTGTCTGTCTTCCACGCATGGACTCTGCACTAAAGTGTCCGTCCGGAGCTGTGGCCCCGTGACCTTGGACCAATGACTCTCATGCTGGCCTGAGGCAAACCACAGTGGGGGTGTCCAGATAGCCAGCAGTGCAGTGGCCACCTGTCCTACCTGTAGCGTGTCTACTTCACCACCAGCGTGTGCAGGTGGGGGAAGGGTATTTGGGTGGGGACGGGGAGCGCAGAGTCATGAGGCGTGGTGCAGGGATAGATGAAATAGTCCAAAACCTTTCTCCGTGGGAAAGGCGTGCTGAACCTGAAGGCGATGGCTTAAAGCAAGGTGACAGGGGTTGACAGGAGATCCAAGTGGGAAGCTTTTCCACACAACTGGGAATCTGGAGCAAACTTGGTTGGGTTGATGAAGCAGAGAATCTCACAATGTTTTTACCACTTGAATCAAAGAGGTCAACTAGAAACCAAATTCTGGAAAATGGGATTTTTATACTTATAGGCACGGACCATTAATTTGGTTATTAATTTATAGTTTAATATAGTTTAGAGATACAGTGCAGAAACAGGCCCTTCGGCCCACCGAGTCTGTGCCGACCAGCGATGCCCACGCACTAACACTATCCTACACACACTAGGGACTATTTTGTTTACCATTTATACCAAGCCAATTAACCTACAAACCTGCACGTCTTTGGAATGTGGGAGGAAACCAAAGATTTTGGGGAAACCCACGCAGGTCACGGGGAGAAGATACAAACTCCGTACAGACAGCGCCCGTAGTCGGGATCGAACCTGGGTCTCTGGCGCTGTAGGGCAGTAGCTACGCCACCCCGCCACCCTAATGATCGGCACGGACACTTAGCTTGGTGATTAATATATAGCATTATTGATTGTAATATATTTATGCGTGTCATTGCATTTCTGGGGGCTGTTAAAGCTGCAGCAAGCGAGGATATCATTGTTCCGTCAGCAGTCTATGTGACAATTGACCACTGTGGATGCCACATGGTGGCTGAATGGTCAGCTTTGTATTCCATGACTCATCGCCTCCAGTCTATCCCAACATGGCCGCCCTGCATGTCAACTCCACTTCCTCCCTCGCCTCCACAATCTTTTAACAACCTGGCCCAACAAAAACAAAAATCACATCAATCTCAGCTTTGACGCTTTTGATCAAATTCCACCCGTGGTACTTCAGAGTTCCTGATCTCCTTTATCTGTAGGTATGTGTTCTGACAACATCCCCTCAAACTAACCAGCTCCACTTTCAAAATGATGACTTCATTTTCCTCACAACCTCACCAGAAGAAATAGTTTCCCTGACCACCTCATCGTCTTCTTTGATCATCTTAAATACCCCATTTAGACTCTCTTTAATCCTCAATATTCAATAGAATATAAATCCAGTCCAGACAACAGAAGACCAGAGGCCCTTAATCAATTTCACTTACAAAGTACGGTATCAGACTCATGCAGGAGAACAAAGGACTCTCGTGAGTCGTGCCAGCACAAAATCTTCTTTCAATTAACTGCAAAGGTCTTTTACTTCTTAGAAAAAAATCTTACTCAACTATACTTCAAAAGGGATGAACGGACCTGTGAAAGTATTGCGGAAAAAAAAAGAAAAACGCTTTCATTTCTGCCTATTTGACAAAATGAAATAGGTTCACAGCCTCTCCTCTCATGAAAAGGCTTCCTTCCCATCAGAAGTGCATCACAGTCTGTGCTTTACTAACTCAGGGCTTAGCAAATCATAGCCTGGAGCTACCAAAATAGGGCAGGGCTCCACACAGGCAAAACACTGAGAACCTGACACGCACTGGAGAGGCCAAAAGGGTACAGTAATCTCAGGAGGGGGAGAAAGGAATTGTAGATATTTCTTCATCAGTTCATATGTGATAGGAGTATAATTAGGCCATTTGGCCCATCAAGTCTATCGACAATAGACAATAGGTGTAGGAGTAGGCCATTCGGCCCTTCGAGCCAGCACCGCCATTCAATGTGATCATGGCTGATCATTCTCAATCAGTCTACTCTGCCATTCAAACAGGGCTGATCTATCTCTCCCTCCTAACCCCATTCTCCTGCCTTCTCCCCATAACCTCTGACACCCGTACTAATCATGAATCTATCTATCTCTGCCTTAAATATATCCACTGACAGCCTCCACAGCTTTCTGTGGCAAAGAATTCCACAGATTCACCACCCTCAGACTAAAGAAATTCCTCCTCGACTCCTTCTTAAAAGAACGTCCTTTAATTCTGAAGCTATGACTATGATTTTTAATAGTCTAGTTTAGATATACAGCGTGGAAACAGGCCCTTCGGCCCACCGAGTACACACCCACCAACAATAACCCCGTTCCTACACTTTAGGGACAATTTAGCGACAAATTAACCCACAAACCCGCACGTCTTTGGAATGCAGGAGAAAACCGAAGCACCCGGAGAAAATCCATGTGGTCACAGGGAGAATGTGCAAACTCCGAGCCGGCAGCACCTGTAGTCAGGATCGAACCTGGGTCCCTGGGGCAGCAAGGCAGCCACTCTACCGCTGCGCCAATTTCTGCTGTTTGGATTTTGTGGATCTGGAGATGAAGAAAGTCACGCACCGGCGTAAACCGTCCACCTGCTGGCCTTGCCAACCCCAAACATAGACGGTAAAACTCACTAACGTCAGTAACTAGTGTACGGGGATAGCAGGTCAGCGCAGACCCGGTGGGCCGAAGGGCCTGATCTGCGCTATATCTCTAAACTAAACTGATCTACTTAATCACCTCCATTCTGGCATATATGTTGTATTAGTTTAGTTTAGAGATACAGCGCGGAAACAGGCCCTTCGGCCCACCGAGTCCACGCCAACCAGCGATCCCCGCGCACTAACACTATCCTACACACACCAGGGACAACTTACAATCTTTTTTTTTTTTTCAAGCAAAACCAATTAACCTACAAACCTGCACGTCTATGGACTGTGGGAGGAAACTGGAGCTCCTGGAGGAAACCCACGCAGGTCACGGGGAGAAGGTGCAAACTCCGCACAGACAGCGCCCGTGGTCAGGATCGAACCAGGGTCTCTGTAAGGCAGCAACTCTACCGCTGCACCACCGATTGATTATATGTTCAGTACATGTCAAGGTTCAACCAAGACCTCAACTGTGGACCAGGCGGAGGGAGGATGATGGCCGACGTTAGTGGAGCGTCACAACGGCTGGGCAGGAGGATGAAGGCCGCAGTGGGCGGGCGCTACAAACGTGAAGGTAAACGCTCCCACCCCCACGGGTCTCGGGCAGATGAGGCTGGCCAGCCAGGGAAGGCAGTCCATCTAGGAGAGGGAGAACTCTGATCTAAAACCTCCACTGCCTTGTCATGGAAAAGGCTCCAGGAGTAAACCTCAAGAACAATCCAGAGTCGGAGTCCCTGGGGCAGTTGGCCGTTATCCACAACCTGGTTCTGGCAGCTCGTGCAACTCCGCTGGTGCCAAACTGTAACGGCCCTGCTGTACCTTTGGATCGATCAGCGACGTGGAGAGGGGGGGACGACGTGCTGCATGGGCAACAGCCTGTCCTCCACATGACATCTCCCAGGCTTGTATCCGACCCACATATCCACACTGCTCTAGCCCAGGCTTGGAGCAGGCAGCCAACACCCAGGATGCATCACCCATGGTCAGCCATGACCCAGGGGGGCCTTAGACCTGTCATCTGCACTAATGCAAACATTTCCATGTACAAAGTACATAAGCTCAGACACTCCAGCTACAAGGTATTCTTCTTCTTCTTCTTCTTCTTCTTCTTAAGCCCTTGGTTCCTCTAGGGAGCATAGGCCATTGACAAGTGTCCTCCACCTCACTCGGTCGTTGGCGGTTCGTTCGAGATCTCCCCAGTTGAGCCACTCCCAGACACTTCTCTGCCTGGACACCTCTTCTCCAGCTGTTCCTGGGGCCACCCCTTTTCCTTTTTCCTCGGGGGTTCCATGTCAGGGCTTGCCGGGTGATGTTTGGGGCAGGTTTTCTGAGGGTGTGTCCAATCCAACTCCATTTTCTCCTTCGAATTTGTTAGTCAATGGGATCCTGGCTTGTTCTTTCCCATAGGTCCACGTTGCTTACTTTGTCTCTCCACCAGACGTTTAGTACTCTCCTGAGGCAGGTGTTAATGAATGTTTGCAGCCTGTTTGTTGTGCGTTTTGTTGTTCTCCATGTCTCTGATCCACACAGCGTTACCTGCTTCACATTTGAGTTAAAGATGCGTATTCTGGTGTTGATTGAGATGTGTTGTGAGCTCCAGATCTTCCTGATCATGTTAAACACCACCCTAGCCTTACTGATTCAACAAGGTGTTCCTCCTGCATTAAATCAGCCATTCTTTTAATGTGCTTCAGGGAACAAGTGGTGTCGAAGTCGAACAAGTCGTGTCAAAGTTGAGCTCGACGCCAGCGCTTGCCCAAGTAAGGATGGGTAGGAGTTGCAAGGTAGGTCCACTCCTGCCTCGAGCTATGAGGCTTTGTCAGCCACACCCAGCATGATCGTGGCTCTTTACAGAGTGTTAGCGCTTAAACACGGCGCTCATCACAGCACCTTGTCTGCCAGATGTCGGAGAATGATTAAAAGGTGTCGTAGAGACTGCGCAGAATAAATTAGCTCCTTCCCAAACCCCCAGAGGTTTAAATCTTGCATGAGCACTGGCAGCAAGTGTGGGCCCTGAGCAAACGTCTCTCCAGACCAGGGGTACATGATGTGTACACCAGACACCAGGCCCACTACAGATGTCAAACACGATTGTGCCTGCGCAGAGTTAGATTTTTTAACTGAATTGCAATTGTATGCAAAAGAGGAATCTCACAGTACATGGGTACACGTGACAATAAAATACCTACAAACTATTGCAGAAACTATTGTAGACGCAGGAAAAATGTTCCCAATGTTGTGCGAGTCCAGAACCACAGTCTTAGAATAAAGGGGGGGCCATTTAAAACTGAGGTGAGAAGGAACTTTTTCACCTAGAAAGATGTGAATTTGTGGAATTCTCTGCCACAGAGGGCAGTGGAGGCCAAATCACTGGAGGATTTAAGAGAGAGTTGGATAGAGCTCTAGGGGCTAGTGGAATCAAGGGATATGGGGAGAAGGCAGGCACAGGTTACTGATTGTGGACGATCAGCCATGATCACGATGAATCGAAGCTCGAAGGGCCGAATGGCCTCCTCCTGCACCTATTTTCTATGTTTCTAAACAAGGAATTGTTGATGCTGGTTTACACAAAAGTGCTGGAGGCACTCAGCGGGTCAGGCAGCATCTCACGGAGACCATAGACAGTCTGAAGAAGGGTTACGACCAGAAACGTCACCTATTCATGTCCTCCAGGGAAGCTTGCCTGACCCAGAGTTACTCCAGCACTTTGCTTTTCTTTTTGTAAACCAGCATCTGTAGATCTTTGTTTCTGCTAAACAAATCCACAATGTTCTAGAGATTTCCATGTGACTGGGTTTTTGGGATCGTGTCAATTATTATATTTTTTTTTTTAAGATGACGATTGCCAGTTTTTGTTAGTTTCCTAAATGACTTCAGTAGCTCAGCGTGAGAAACTGTCACGTAATTGAGTTGAGTGGATGGCTTTCCCCACTGTTGGGCCAATGACAGATTAGCCCCATCTGTTTGGAACGGAAATCTGTTATTATGCCTTCCCACATGAAGTTCAACGTTGCTTTCGTGGAACTTGTGAAAATCCCATATTGGCCTGGTGCCGAATCAAGGAGACACAGGCCGTTCAGCCCATCGTACCTGTTCCATCCCTTTCCAACCCATCCTGTCTATTCCATCAATTACCTCTGCTTATTTGCATTTCCCCCATTACTCTGCAAATATTTCCTGTGCAGCTAGACTAGATCAGTCGAGAGTTTAGTTTGGAGATACAGCAAGGAAACAAGCCCCTTCTTGGGCCCACTGAGTCCACGCCGACCAGCGATCCCCGCACATTAACACTGTCCCACGCACACTGGGGGCAACGTACAATTTTACCAAGCCAAAGGCATCAGAAAATGCTGGAGTAACTCAGCGGGTCAGGCAGCATCTCGGGAGAGATCTCAGGTCGAGACCCGAAACGTCACCCATTCCTTCTCTCCTGAGATGCTGCCTGACCCGCTGAGTTACTCCAGCATTTTGTGATACCGTCGATTTGAACCCAGCAGTTATTTTCCTACACATTTTACCAAGCCAATTAACCTACAAACCTGGCAGACACAAAATGCTGGAGCAACTCAGCGGGTCAGGCAGCATTTCTGGAGAGAAGGAATGGGCAGAGACCCTTCTTCATACTACAAACCTGTATGTCTTTGGAGTGCGGGAGAAAACTGGAGCTCCCCGAGAAAACCCCGCAGAGAACGTACAAACTCTGTACGGACAGCACCCGTAGTCAGGATGGAACCCGGGTCTCCGGCGCTGTAAGGCAGCAACTCTACCGCTGCGCCACCGTGTCGCCCAACACTGTATGTTCAAGAAGTGTGTTCCAAATCATAACAGCTTGCTGCTGATAAACAGCTCTCCTCATTTAGCAACATCCTCCTCCCATCCTGCTCCTTCATCATTTATCTGAAATCTGTCTCATCTGTTTACTGACACGCCCCCCATTGGAAATTCTCCATACCAAGGCTAAAAAAAATAATTTGGAACAGTCCTATTGATTCTCCTTGTAGGAGAAATGTCTATAACAAACCTAAAATCAATGAATAGAGTCGGTGTTTGACCTTAATTCGAATGGACAGTTCATGGGAATCTTAGGAAATTGACCTTCAGTTACCCAAAATAAAAGGGAACAAAAAAGTGCAAATAGATTGACCTCCCCGACCTTAAAACATAATGAGCAATGTACCACTGTTGTGGGTCGCCATCTGCTTCTGACATTAAACGAACCATACTACCAATTATTTCCCCATCAACACGGAGTGCTTGCTCACCAGCTGGCTGCTGGCAGTGACCCTTCTGTTTCATCCTGTGTTCTGCGCACTTTCCTTCAAGTGAGAATTAGGATCAGAGAATTGAAAGACACTTTTAATTTGTTTAGGGCAAAAAGGTGGGCAGTTCTCCAAGCCCCGAATCGCCCATTCGCTCCTGGGACTCACCTGCAAGTGGATGAGTTCAGTTGTGGAACAGGTGACGTTTCGGGTCGAGACCCTTCTTCAGTCTCGACCCGAAACGCCACTCATTCCTTCTCTCCAGAGGTGTTGCCTGACCTGCTGAGTTACTCCAGCTTTTTGTGTCTATCTTCGGTTTAATGCGGCATCTGCAGATCATTCCTACACATTTTAGAAACATTTCCTACACATAGAAACATAGACAATAGACAATAGGTGCAGGAGTAGGCCATTCAGCCCTTCGAGCCAGCACCGCCATTCAATGTGATCATGGCTGATCACTCTCAATCAGTACCCCGTTCCTGCCTTCTCCCCATACCCCCTCACTCCGCTATCCTTAAGAGCTCTATCCAGCTCTCTCTTGAAAGCATCCAACGAACTGGCCTCCACTGCCTTCTGAGGCAGAGAATTCCACACCTTCACCACTCTCTGACTGAAAAAGTTCTTCCTCATCTCCGTTCTAAATGGCCTACCCCTTATTCTTAAACTGTGGCCCCTTGTTCTGGACTCCTCCGACATTGGGAACATGTTTCCTGCCTCTAATGTGTCCAATCCCCTAATTATCTTATATGTTTCAATAAGATCCCCCCTCATCCTTCTAAATTCCAGTGTATACAAGCCTAATTGCTCCAGCCTTTCAACATACGACAGTCCCGCCATTCCGGGAATTAACCTAGTAAACCTACACTGCACGCCCTCAATAGCAAGAATATCCTTCCTCAAATTTGGAGACCAAAACTGCACACAGTACTCCAGGTGCGGTCTCACCAGGGCCCGGTACAACTGCAGAAGGACCTCTTTGCTCCTATACTCAACTCCTCTTGTTATGAAGGCCAACATTCCATTGGCTTTCTTCACTGCCTGTTGTACCTGCATGCTTCCTTTCAGTGACTGATGCACTAGGACACCCAGATCTTGTTGAACATCCCCTCTTCCTAACTTGACACCATTCAGATAATAATCTGCCTTTCTATTCTTACTTCCAAAGTGAATAACCTCACACTTATCTACATTAAACTGCATCTGCCATGTATCCGCCCACTCACACAACCTGTCCAAGTCACCCTGCAGCCTTATTGCATCTTCCTCACAATTCACACTACCCCCCAGCTTAGTATCATCTGCAAATTTGCTAATGGTACTTTTAATCCCTTCATCTAAGTCATTAATGTATATCGTAAATAGCTGGGGTCCCAGCACCGAACCTTGCGGTACCCCACTGGTCACTGCCTGCCATTCCGAAAGGGACCCATTTATTCCCACTCTTTGCTTTCTGTCTGTCAACCAATTTTCTATCCATGTCAGTACCCTACCCCCAATACCATGTGCTCTAATTTTGCCCACTAATCTCCTATGTGGGACCTTGTCGAAGGCTTTCTGAAAGTCGAGGTACACCACATCCACCGACTCTCCCCTGTCAATTTTCCTAGTTACATCCTCAAAAAATTCCAGTAGATTTGTCAAGCATGATTTCCCCTTCGTAAATCCATGCTGACTCGGAATGATCCTGTTACCGCTATCCAAATGCTCAGCAATTTCGTCTTTTATAATTGACTCCAGCATCTTCCCCACCACTGATGTCAGACTAACTGGTCTATAATTACCCGTTTTCTCTCTCCCTCCTTTCTTAAAAAGTGGGATAACATTTGCTATCCTCCAATCCACAGGAACTGATCCATAGAAAATAGGTGCAGCCCTAGAAATTCCTCCTCATCTCTTTTCTAAAGATACGTTCTTTTATTCTGAGGCTGTGACCTCTGGTCTTAGACTCTCCCACTATTGGAAACATACTCTCCACATCCACTCTATCTATTTCACTATTCGGTAGGCTCCCCCCTCATCCTTCTAAATCCACAAAGATCAGATATCTTCATCAGGAACCCCTTCAGAATTTATGCAATTAAAAGGAATTGAGATTAAGCTCAGCATCCTTGATATTTCTAGTTTAATTTCAACATATCAGACATAGATGAAATCATCAGGGAACGTTGGCTTGTTCAGAGTTCCTGGAGCCTTGCAGTGAGTGGGAGATTAACTCATTACAAGAGAGAGAGAGACTTATTAACGAGAAGTGCTTCGTCAGTCTTGTCATTGTAACCAAGCGCGTTAAACTCATCTTGCTCGGTCACCCTTCCAGCCATGCTGTAAACAATACAATAGACAATAGGTGCAGGAGGAGGCCATTCGGCCCTTTGAGCCAGCACCGCCATTCAATGTGATCATTGCTGATCATTCTCAATCAGTACCCCGTTCCTGCCTTCTCCCCATACCCCCTGACTCCGCTATCCTTAAGAGCTCTATCTAGCTCTCTCTTGAATGCATTCAGAGAATTGGCCTCCACTGCCTTCTGAGACAGAGAATTCCACAGATTCACAACTCTCTGACTGAAAAAAGTTTTTCCTCATCTCCGTGAAGACTGATTAGAATTATTTCCCAAAAGACAGGAAGAGGTCATTCTTTACCAATCCTTCAGCTGCTTTTCTCCAGGAAACCTCACTGCTGCCTCAGACACATTGAAGCCGCCCACTTTTTTTTGTGTGTTTTTGGGGTTGGGTGGTTTGAGTGCCTGTTTGATGCTTTTATTGTTGGACTGTGTTTTTGGGGGTTTTGGGGTGTGTGATTTGAATGCCTATTTAATGCTTTTATTGTTGGACTGTGATTTGGGGGGTTTTTGGGGTTGGGTAATTTTGGGTGCCTGTTTAGTGCTTTTATTGTTGGACTGTGGGTGATTGAATTAACATTTTGTTCAAGATGGCCGCGCCGTTGTGTTTGGCTGCCTGCCACTGTATGTTTCTTTTTTTTCCTGGTCAGATGTACAGCACTTTGGTCAACGTGGGTTGTTTTTAAATGTGCTATACAAATAAATTGACTTGACTTGACTTGACTTCAATGGCTTTTCAACCAATTCCAGAACTTCAGCTCCTCTTGGCTAACGATCAGTCATCACAGTTGTAATCTTTTTGTGCCTCCCAATTAACGGGGAATGTGTTCATGTCTCCAGCACAGACTAAACGTATCTCCATCAACTCCTCACCCCCACAGCCTTTGTTTCTGACTAACTTAAAGGCGAGTATATACTGCTCTTGTGAGACAGGCTGAGGGAGAATTGACTCTTTATTCCTGAGAACATCAGAGAATAGCAGCAGGAGAATATAGGGGGGGCCTGGCGAGAATAAAGGGGTACTTTGTAAATTTGACAGGGCCCTTTACGGGCGTCTATTTGCCAGCCTTGGGTAGAGAAACATAGACAATAGGTGCAGGAGGAGGCCATTCGGCCCTTTGAGCCAGCACCGCCATTCAATACGATCATGGCTGATCATCCAAAATCATTACCCCGTTCCTGCTTTTTCCCCCAATATCCCTTGATTCCATTAGCCCCAAGAGCTAAATCTAACTCTCTCTTGAAAGCATCCATTGTATTGGCCTCCATTGCTTTCAGTGGCAGAGAATTCCACAAATTCCACAACTCTCTGGGTGAAAAATTTTCTCCTCATCTCAGTTCTAAATGTCAGAGTGCGGTGAATCTTTCTGTGGAATTCATTGCCACAGAAGGCTGTGGAGGCCAAGTCAGTGGGATATTTTTAAGGCAGAGATAGATATATTCTTGATTTGTACGGGTGTCAGGGGTTATGGGGAGAAGGCAGGAGAATGGGGATAGGAGGGAGAGATAGATCAGCCATGATTGAATGGCGGAGTGGACTTGATGGGCCGAATGGCCTAATTCTGCTCCTATCCCTTATAACTGATGCACCCAGGGTTGGCATTGCATTCATGGAATTCAAAAAGCGGCCTTTATTTCAGCCCTTCCGAACCCCTATTCGAGATGATTGGGATTAATAACGAAAGAGTCGAGAACATTTCAATAGCTCTATTCAGAATGTGTGGTGTATCTTCCACAGATAGACACTAGCTTGGACACTGTACAATCAGTATGGGTAGAACTGCAAAAGAGCCAAGGACAGCAAACACTTGTTGGAGTTGTGTACAGACCACCACGTGTGTGCAAGCAAAGAATTTCACTGTGACTTGTGACAATAAAGTATTGAATTCAATTCAATCAGGGTTAGGCAACCTGACCCTTCAAGCCTGCCCTGCATTCAATATTACCTCCCCTTTACCTCCCCCCTCAACTCCATCCAAGGGCCCAAACAGTCTTTCCAGGTGAGACAGAGGTTCACCTGCACCTCCTCCAACCTCATCTATTGCATCCGCTGCTCCAGATGTCAACTTCTTTACATCGGCGAAACCAAACGCAGGCTCGGCGATCGCTTCGCTCAACACCTTCGCTCAGTCCGCCTTGACCAACCTGATCTCCCGGTGGCTGAGCACTTCAACTCCCCCTCCCACTCCCAGTCTGACATTTCTGTCATGGGCCTCCTCCAGTGCCATAGTGAGGCCCACTGGAAATTGGAGGAACAGCACCTCATATTTCGCCTGGGCAGCTTGCAGCCCAGCGGTATGAACATTGACTTCTCCAACTTTAGATAGTTCCTCTGTCCCTCTCTTCCCCTCCCCCTTCCCAGTTCTCCCACTGTCTTCCTGTCTCCACCTATATCCTTCCTTTGTCCCGCCCCCCCTGACATCAGTCTGAAGAAGGGTCTTGTCCCGAAACGTCACCCATTCCTTCTCTCCCGAGATGCTGCCTGACCCGCTGAGTTACTCCAGCATTTTGTGAAATAAATACCTTCGATTTGTACCAGCATCTAGTTATTTTCTTACACTTCAATATGATCATGGCTCATTTGCCCCATCGCAGTTTATCTTGTGCAGCAGTCTTGAATTCCTAAATCTATCTTAAAAATACCTCAGGCATTTATACATCTTTAAATATCTCCAACCTCCACAAACCCTCAGGGTGCAAATGTTCAGAGATTCCCCCTCCAGAAATGGCACTGGTGGAGAAAGGGTTTTAACCTTGAAAATGTAAACAACGGTCAGTTTATTTTAGGGATGCAGCTTAGAAAATGTGCCCTTCGGCCCACCGAGTCTGTGCCGACCGTCAATCACCCACACACTAGTTCTATCCTACGCACACACACTAGGGGACAATTTACACAAGCCAACGAATCTACGAACCTGCACAACTTCAAAATGAATGAACAAACTGAAGCACCCGGACAGAAACCCACGCGGTCACGGGGAGAACGTACAAACTCTGCACGGACAGCAGCCACAGTCAGTGTCGAGCCCGGGTCGCTGGGGCCGGCCGTAAGGCAGTAACTCTACTACTGCGCCACCTATTTTCTAAAGTGGAGCTGCCAGGATTGTATCACTTCACTATCAAGATCAGACCATCAGATGCCTTTTAGCCTGTGTTTTATTGTGATGGATATTCATTAAGAGACCAGTCTGAGCTAATTACACATCTAACCCTTACACGTGGACTGCCTTACAGCGCCCTACACAGACCCGGGTTCGATCCTGGCTGTGGGTGCTGTCTGCATGGAGTTTGTACGTTCTCCCCGTGATCACGTGGGTTTTCCTCCAGTTTCCTCCCACACTCCAAAGACCGACAGTAGGCAGGTTAATTACCTTTGGTAAAACAAAATCATAAACTATCCCCAGCGTATCAGTTAGTGTTAGTGTACAGGGATCGTTGGTCAGCTGGGGCTGGCTGAGATGAAGGGCATGCCCCACTCTGCATCTCTAAACCGAACGAGATGGTCCTAGCACACAATAACAGCAGAAAACAATTTGCAGGATGAATCACCAAGGATATCAGTTTACGGAATTAATTTACCTTTCCAACCGGCTTTGTTCCTTCCCAGTTCCTCTTCTCCAAGGATGGAGGAACCTGGTAGATATCCTGGGCTTGGTTCATGGAGGGAGGTATTTGGTAGATGTCCTGGGCTGGGTTCAGGGATGGGGGCACCTGGTAGATGTCCTGGGCTGGGTTCATTGAGGGAGGTACCTGATAGATGTCCTGGGCTGGGTTCAAGGAGGGAGGTATTTGGTAGATGTCCTGGGCTGGGTTCAAGGAGGGAGGTATTTGGTAGATGTCCTGGGCTGGGTTCATTGAGGGAGGTACCTGGTAGATGTCCTGGGCTGGGTTCAAGGAGGGAGGTATTTGGTAGATGTCCTGGGCTGGGTTCATGGATGGGGGCACCTGATAGATATCCTGAGGCGGACTCATCGATGGGACCTGGTAGATGTCCTGGGGCTGATTCATAGACGGAGGCACCTGGTAAATGTCCTGGCTTGTGTTCACGGACTGGGTCAACTGGTCTTGCGACGTGGACTTCTGGTACATGGTCTGGTGCAGCTTAGTCGGGGTGGCCGGGTACTTGTTCGACTGGCTCTGCAGGCTCGGGGGGACCTGGTACACGCTCTGCTGCGGCCCCTTGTTGGACGAGGGCATCATGTAGACGTCGTCGCCCGCCCGGTGCATGGCAGTGTACTGCGAGGACTGAGAGGGCATCTGGTAAACATTCTGCTGCTGCTGCTCGGACTGCTGCGGAGAGTGGGGGTGCTGCAGGCCCGGGCTGCAGCTCGGATGCTTCTTGTCGTACATTCCCACCAAGATCTTCAGGCGGTTTCCGGGCACGATGCCCTGCCGCCCGTGTAGGGAGCAGAGCCACCAGCCGTCCAAGCCCCCCGTGTTCCGCTCCAGAACCGTCATGATATCCCCCTTGCGAAACGTCAGCTCATCTGGCGACTCGGCCACATTGTCGTACAAGGCTTTAGCAAGTACATTCTGCAAGACAAAGACGACACCTCTTAGCAATGAAAGGATGAATGAATGCTTTACTGTCACGTGATCAACACCCAGGAGAAGACTGACCTGAGCATGAGCAATGGGGATAGACACAAAGTGCTGGAGTAACTCAGCGGGTCAGGCAGCATCTCTGGAAAACATGGATAGGTGACGTTTCACAGAGTGCTGGAGTAACTCAGCGGGTCAGGCAGCATCTCTGGAGAACATGGATAGGTGACGTTTCACAGAGTGCTGGAGTAACTCAGCGGGTCAGGCAGCATCTCTGGAGAACATGGATAGGTGACGTTTCACAGAGTGCTGGAGTAACTCAGCGGGACAGGCAGCATCTGTGGAGAACATGGATAGGTGACGTTTCACAGAGTGCTGGAGTAACTCAGCGGGTCAGGCAGCATCTGTGGAGAGAAGGAATGGGTGACATTTTGGGTCGAGACCCTTCTTTCAGACTAAGTTAGGGTTCATGATATTGGGGAACTTATTCAACACAAACATTCACTGCAGTAAACATTTATCACGACCAGATTTAAGAATAAAGGGTTGGCCATTTAGGACTGAGATGAGGAAAAACTTTTTCACCCAGAGAGTTGTGAATCTGTGGAATTCTCTGCCACAGAAGGCAGTGGAGGCCGATTCTCTGGATGTTTTCAAGAGAGAGTTAGATTTAGCTCTTCAGTTAAGGGAATCAAGGGATATGGGGAAAAAGCTGGAGAGGGGTACTGATTTTGGATGATCAGCCGTGATCATATTGAATGGTGGTGCTGACTCAAAGGGCCGAATAGCCTACTCCTGCACCTAATTTCTATGTTTCTATGTTTCAAATCAAATAGTTGTATGAAAAAAAATTGAAAAATACTTGGCTTTAAAGTATTTCTCACAGTTAACTTATAACTTGCACAAAGTTTAGGCCACAAAGTGCTGGGGTAACTCAGCGGGTCAGGCAGCATCTGTGGAGAACATGGATAGGTGATGTTTCACAGAGTGCTGGAGTAACTCAGTGGGTCAGGCAGCATCTCTGGAGAACATGGATAGGTGACATTTTGGGTCAAGCCCCTTCTTCAGACTAGTGGTCAGACTAGTGGCATCATGTACAGCACAGACTCTGTGGGCCAAAGAGCCTGTTCCTGTGTTATACTGTTCTATGCAGGCAGACAAGAGGACCTGTCTGAGCAGTTGCAACTCTGTGGAGTATAGTTCTGCTTGCTGGCAGTTGCCATTTACGTTAACGATCCCACTTTTATCTACACGTTTTGCCCATGTTCTGTCGGTCGCCATCATGCTTTAGGTGAGCAGAATCATGAAGCCAAAATCCCCCACCTGGTCAGAGGTCATTGCATTTTGTAGGACCAATTATGAGCCTGGTTAGCTACTTCCACTGTGCAGGAAGGAACTGCAGATGTTGGTTTATACCAAAGATAGGCACAAACAGCTGGAGCAACTCAGCAGGTCAGCTTACCCATCCCTTTCCTCCAGAGGTGCTGCCTGGCCCGCTGAGTTACTCGGTTTTTGCGCTACCCACTTCCACTGCTGATTACCCCAGTTGCAGCTGGTATCGACCCAATGGGCCGAATGGACTGCTTTCTGCGTCACTACGAGTATGGACATAGAGTTCATCTGATAGGCAGATTCTCCATTAGTACGGGTGCCAGGGGTTACGGGGTGAAGGCAGGGAGAGATAGATCAGCCATGACTGAATGGCGGAGTAGACTTGATGGGCCGAACGGCCTAATTCTGCTCCTACAACCTATGAAACCCTCAAGTATAAAAGTGCAAGGAAAAGATTAGTCCAATATTGCATCTTAAACGGCATCTTAAATGCAATGACCTCTGACCAGGTGGGGGATTTTGGCTTCATGATTCTGCTCACCTAAACACAGAGAGCTACACGTCATGTAAAATTGTGCTTTCAGAGTGTGGGACATTAAAGAACCAAGAGGCGAGAGATACATTAAAACAGAAGGTAAAACGGAATTAATTGTTTGAAATAACTCTCAAGTAGAACATCGAGATAAAAATCTTTATGGGAAAGTTAAGGCATTACAGAAATAAGTCAAAAGGCCAATGTTCTTTTCTCAATGCTTATTCTTGTGTACAGAAGGAAGTGGCACATAAATCTACAGGAAGTGCTACACTCCCGGGATAGATCTGTCTTGGCCAACTACAATTACCCTGTGAGTGGTTCGCTTCAGGGGCCTCAGTGACAAACACATCCATGCATCTAACTGCAGATGTAGCTTTACATCAAACAGAGACACAAAGTGGTGCTGGAGTAACTCAGTGGATCAGGCATCATCGCTGGAGGAAAAGGAGAGGTGGCGTTGTGGGTTGGGACCCTTCTTCAGACTCAATGGGAATTGTTTCAGCTTGACGTTATGGACGGCCCTGCAGATGTGGGCTGAAGGGCCTGTCCCTGATCTGTACTGTTCCACATTCTGTTGGGTAACACAGTCCTCAGTGTCTATTATAAGAAGATAACTGTAGATGTTGGTACAAATCAAAGTTTTTTTATTCACAAAATGCTGGAGTAACTCAGCAGGTCAGGCAGCATCTCGGGAGAGAAGGAATGGGTGACGTTTCGGGTCGAGACCCTTCCATCAGTCTGAAGAAGGGTCTCGACCCGAAACGTCACCCATTCCTTCTCTCCCGAGATGCTGCCTGACCTGCTGAGTTACTCCAGCATTTTGTGAATAAAAACCTCTGTCTATTATTGTACGTCTAAACTCCTAGAGCTCCCATGTCTGAAGAAAGGTCCCAACCCGAAACATGGCCCATCTTTTGTTTCTTGAGATGCTTCCTGACCCACAGAGTTACACCAGCACTTTGCGTCTAACTTCCATACATCTAGCCTTCCCGACTGGGAGGATGGGTGATCCGGGTCAACCTCTGGTGTTCCGGTCACTGATGGCCCGGCACTTCCTTCAATCCGAGCGGGAGCATAGTGTCCGGTCTCTGTGCCTCCATCCTGAAAGAGCTAAATGTTTACTTCTTTGTTAACTATTAATTCTTTCTTTAAGTTGCTAGAAGCCCATAGTGCCTTGGAGACATGGGAGGGGTGTAATTAGTGGGTCAGAGATGTGTTTAGTTTAGTTAGAGATAGAGATACAATGTGGAAACAGGCCCTTCGGCCCACCAAGTCCGCGCCAACCAGCAATCCCTGCACACTGACATTATCTTACACACACAAGGGACAATCAAAACTTTACCAAACACTATCGTACACTAGGGACAATTTACATTCATACCAAGCCAATTAACCCACAAACCTGTACGTCTTTACAGTGTGGGAGGAAACCAGAGATCCCGGGGAAAACCCACGTAGGTCACGGGGAGAAGGTACAAGACAGCAGCCGTAGTCGGGATGGAACCCGGGTCTCCGGCGCTGTAAGGCAGCAACTCTACCGCTGCGCCACCTCGTATTGTTAAATTATTATTACGTGACCTCGGTCGGTCTGGCAAAATGGATAACTAGAAAGGATAATGCCGGATGGTGTATCTGGAGCTTGTGTCTGCCCTCAGGGGAACCATATCCAAGGCAGGGAAAACAAGGAACACCCAACTATCGTCACGTTGCTTCCTGCAGCAAACATTCACCTTCTGCCGCCAGCGCTCGTCAGCTGTCATTATCCAACGATAAAACTCATGAAAAGCTGCACTGGACAGAAATGTGTGGCTGGCAACCAGGTTCATTCCCAACCTCCTCTATCTATTAATGTTACAGCGGTCTCACGCAAACGCTCATCAATCTCAGCTGCTGTGTCACAGCACATTCCCTTTTATTGACCATCCGTCATCCAACTCCGTGAAAGCCAAAATGGCCAGGACCAGCAGAAGAACAAATTCATTTCCATCCTTCAAAATTACTCCGCATTGGCCATAAGGGCCTCGTGATAAATGTGCCCGAACACATCCCACGGCAATCCTGGAACCACGAAGAAATGTTAGAAGCATTCCTGGTGACAGGAACTTGAGCTTTCTAGCATCAGTCAAACTCTCAAAGAACCCTTCTCCTCCTTTGCTTCACTGCTTGGCTTGTAGATAGGACTGCGAAAAACAACAGCTTCCCCCATCCACCCCCCTCACCCTCACCTCTCCCCCTCCAAACTAGAATCAGTCTGGACTCCAGGTCAGGCAGCATCTCTGGAGAAAAAGTGTGAGTGACGTTCCAGGGCACTCCAGACTTCCTAGCAAGCAGCTGGGAAGGCATATGATATGTTGGCAAGGATATCCTGATGCATTTGTTCAGGGCCGTGGTGATTCCCTGCCTAGAGTTTTGCGAGCAGTTTTGGTGTTTGGGGAGAAGGCAGGAGAATGGGGTTAGGAGGGAGAGATTGATCAGCCATGATTGAATGGCGGAGTGGACTTGATAGCAGATCGGGGAAACATCACTGCCTGAAGTGTTGTAAACTCTACTCCACTGAAAGCAGAGGAGGCCATCTTAGTGAATAAACTTAGGAAGGATGTAGATCCATTTGTCAGTGGCAAACTGCTATGTTGGACGGAACTGCAGATGCTGGTTTAGAAACATAGAAACATAGAAAATAGGTGCAGGAGTTTTCTCCGAGATCTTCGGTTTCCTCCCACACTCCAAAGACGTGCAGGTATGTAGGTTAATTGGCTGGGCAAATGTTTTTAAAAAATTGTCCCTAGTGGGTGTAGGATAGTGTTAATGTGCGGGGATCGATGGGCGGCAAGGACCCGGTGGGCCGAAGGGCCTGTTTCTGCGCTGTATCTCTAATCTAATCTAATCTAATTCACAATCATACCAGGCCAATTAACCTACAAAGCTATACGCCTTTGGAGTGTGGGGAGAAACCGGAAATCCCGGAGAAAACCCAGGCAGACACGGGGAGAACGTACAAACTCCGTACAGACAACACCCAGGGTAGTCGGGACTGAACCTCTGGCGCTGTGAGGCAGCAACTCTACCACTGCGCCACCCTCCAATGTGTATCAGGGTGTCACGACATGTTTTGGATTCAGCCAATCTCAGAGAGTGTCTTCTCCGCTTGGAAAGCTGCAGCAGCAATCTGAGGTTTTCCACTGGCCGTTTCCCTCTCTACCACAGTGCCACGCACTGCTGCTCATGGGACATCATGACCCTTCCCGGACCAAGACATTTCTGCCTTGGGGAGAAAGATTCTAAAGTAACGCAGCATCTTTTAGTTTAGTTTAGTTTAGTTAAGAGATACAGCGCAGAAACAGGCCCTTCGGCCCACCAGGTCCGCGCCGACCAGCGATCCCCGCACACTAACACTATCCTACACCCACTAGAGACTATTCTTTTTTTACATTTACACCAAGCCAATTAACCTACAAACCTGCACGTCTTTGGAGTGTGGGAGGAAACCGAAGATCTGGGAGAAAGCCCACACAGGTCACGGGGAGAACGTACAAACTCCGTACAGACGGCGCCCGTAGTCGGGATCGAACCCGGACCGCATTCGCTGTAAGGCAGCAACTCTACCGCTGCGCCACCGTGACCGCCCTAAAAACCTTCTTGGACTGACGTGGGTAATGATGTCCCATGGGCAACGGCGGGCAGTCTGTGAGGAGACTTTGAAGGCTCAGTCAGACCCATAATTAGTGCATCGTAGAGGAACGAGAGGAAGCTACAAAATGTGAACGTGACTAGACAAATGAGGTACTGTCGTATGTTGAAAGGCTGGAGCGATTGGGCTTGTATACACTGGAATTTAGAAGGATGAGGGGGGGATCTTATTGAAACATATAAGATAATTAGGGGATTGGACACAGTAGAGACAGGAAACATGTTCCCAATGTTGGGGGAGTCCAGAACAAGGGGCCACAGTTTAAGAATAAGGGGTAGGCCATTTAGAACGGAGATGAGGAAGAACTTTTTCAGTCAGAGAGTGGTGAAGGTGTGGAATTCTCTGCCTCAGAAGGCAGTGGAGGCCAGTTCGTTGGATGCTTTCAAGAGAGAGCTGGATAGAGCTCTTAAGAATAGCGGAGTGAGGGGGTATGGGGAGAAGGCAGGAACGGGGTACTGATTGAGAGCGATCAGCCATGATCGCATTGAATGGCGGTGCTGGCTCGAAGGGCTGAATGGCCTACTCCTGCACCTATTGTCTATTGTAAAAAGGATATTCTCAGCAGCTGCCAGGGCCAGAGCCCGGGGCCTGAGGGTACTGGGTACGCTTTACTTCCAGACTTCACAGATAAAGCATGGAGACAGGCCCTTCGGCCCACCGAGTCAGTCCGCCCCGACCAGTGGTCACCCACACACAAGCACCATCCTACACACTAGGGACCATTTACAATTTTACCAAAATCAATTAACCTACAAATCTGTACGTCTTTGGAGAGAGGAGGAAACCCACGTGGTCACAGGGAGAACGTGCAAACTCTGCACAGACAGCACCCATAATCAGGACCCAACCCGGGTCTCTGCCGCTGTGAGGCAGCAACTCTGCCACTGCACCACTGTGCCACCCCTCAACCATCTACACTATAAATCAGGTGAAATATCTTCTGCAGTGACTCGAGCGTGTGAAACTGAAGGCACTGGAGGCTAAAGCAGTAAATAAATCCAAGGAGGAAGTAGATCCATTTGCAAATGTCAAAGGGATCCAGGGAAAACAAGGATAAGACAGGAACAGGGTCTTGTCGTTTAGTTTCATTTATTATTATTATTATTGTCACGTGTACCAACGCACCGTGAAAAGCTTTTGTTTGCAATGCTATCCAGTCAAAGAAAGGGGAGAAGATTTAGCGCACGATAAAGTACGATATAGTTCAACGGTCTGCAGTAAGCTAGATGGGAGGGAGCTCAGGCCTGTACTCTAGCTGACGAGAGGACCATTCAGTTGCCTGATGACAGCTGGGAAGAAACTGTTCCTGAACCTGGAGGTGTGCGTTTTCAATTTTCTGTACCTCTTGCCTGATGAGAGAGGGGAGAAGAGGGCGATTCTCCATCATCGCGTTGAATGGAGTAGCAGGCCTGAAGGGGCCGAATGGCCTACTACTACCGTCCAGGTTCATGTACTCGGGTTTCCAGTCAGAATCGTGACTACGAATAGCTTTCCCATTCAGGTGTAGTCTTCTTTACAGGGGGGGTTGGAGTCTAGGGTTATGCTCGGTAAAAGTACAGTGACCCCAGTCCTCCTCTCTCCGAGCTACTCAGGCCAGCACAGGGGCGGTGGATGGACTGATGAAGCCGCCCGCCTGCCGGCACTCCGTCATCTCATTGTCACTCCTGCCGCATCTGCAAACGCGACTGACTCCCAGCTTTTTCCAGAAACACGAAGTGCCTGTTCCATGAGTCATGGGCAGTTCTGCTTCACAAATTGCCCAAGAACAATGTTTTAAACTGGGGAATGATGATCGTAAATACTAAATTTGGGAATTTTCTCCAACGTGTATGGATGTGTCATGACATGTTTTAGACCCAGCCAATCTCCTAGCGTGTGAGACAAGATGTCCTCTTATAGAGACAACCAGCCCAGAAACAGGCCCTTCTGTCCAAGCTGACCAAGATACCCCATCTACACTGGTCCCACCTGCCCATATTTGGTCCATGTCCCTCTAAACCTTGGATTGACTCAAAGTGCTGAAGTAACTCAGTGGGTCAGGCAACACCTCTGGAGAAAAGGAATAGGCGATATTTCAGTTTGGAACCCTTCTTCAGACTGAGAGTAGAGGGGGAGGAACTGGAGGTAGGGAAAGATGGGGAGGGGAGGGAGATGGAATGCAGGGGTTACTCGAAATGAGAGAAATCAACGTTCACACCACTGACGTCTGTCCTGGGCCTCCGCCACTGTCAGTGAGGCCACACACAGATTGGAGGAACAGCACCTCATATTTTGCTTGGGTAGCTTACAGCCCAGCGGTACCACAAAATGCTGGAGTAACTCAGCAGGTCAGGCAGCATCTACGAGAGAGGAAATGGGTGACGTTTCGGGTCGAGACCCTTCTTACCACCCAACGGTATTAATGTTGATTTCTCCAATGGGTAAAGTTTCAGGTCGGGACCCTTGTTCAGTCCTCTTCGGTCTGAGAAGGGTCCTGACCTGGAACCCTCTGACACGGACTGCTACATTTGACCAGCCGGGCCTACCATGACCAGCCGGGCCTACCATGACCAGCCGGGCCTACCAACTCAGGCTTTTCCAGCAGCGAGCACTGTGACCGGTGGCGTGCGAGAAATCTCACCGTTATTGCACGATCAGCAGTGGCTCGTTTCACTCAGTTAATCTCCGGCATTAACTTTGTGATTGTAGCTGCAAATCCAGCATCACTCACCCCAGCACAACATTTGCCTCCTTCCCCCCCACCCCACTCATCAGCCACTAGGAATGTCTGGACTGTAATTGTGTAGTCTGTCCCAGCTCACTCTGCCTCCACCGTCAGCAGCTCGCACTGATGACATTAGATTTGCTGCAGCATTCACACAGAGCTTGCAGTGTGCGCACACACACACACACACACACAGGTACGTACACACAGAAGCACACACACACACACACACAAACATTTATGTACACAGACACAGACAAACACATACAAAATATACTGAAGAAAGGTCTCGACCTGAAACGTCACACATTCCTTCTCGCCAGAGATGCTGCCTGTCCCGCTGAGTTACTCCAGCGTTTTGAGTCTACCTTCGATTTAAACCAGCATCTGCAGTTCTTTCCTACGCACCCAGAGACTCGCGCACACAGACACACACAGTCAGCCCAGACTATCATGCAAACCAACCTCCCTTCTATCTACACTTCACGCTGCCTCGGCAAGGCCGCCAGCATAATCAAGGCCGAGTCTCACCCCGGTCACTCCCTCTTCGCCCCTCTCCCTTCAAGTAAGATGTACAGAGGTTTGAAAACGCACAGGTCCAGATTGAGGGGCAGTTTCTTCCCAGCTGTAATCAGGCAACTGAACCATCCACTCACTAACCAGAGAGCTGTCCTGACTTCCCATCCACCCAGATGGAGACCCTCGGACTCGTTTTGGTCTTTTATCGTAATCACGCACGGTCTTTCCACTGACTGGGGTAACAGAGAACTAGTGTGAATGGGTGAATGGGTCAGTGTGGACTCGGTGGGCTGAAGGGCCTGTTTCCATTCTCCATCTCCAAACGAAACACTCAGCTCAAAGTAACACAGCATCTGATTCAATCACAGTCAGATTCAGCCCAATTCTGTGGCCGCTGATGAGGTTAGAGTTGATGAAAAGATTACAGAGTTTGGCTTCCCAAAAATTACCTGGAAATAAATGTCATGGGTGCTTCTGAAGGAGTTCACAAACAAGAGGCAGTGAAAGGGGTGGATATGTCGCCTGGGATTAATTATTGGTTTGCAACTAAGGGCTAAAAAAAAGGAGAAAGAATGTTCAGACAGGAAGGGAATTCAAACTCAGAAGCTAGTCTAAACTATTTGAAGTGATCCTGCTTTCCTGCACAGGCATTGTTTCCACCACCACCCCCCCCCCCCCCTCCCCCCCACTCCCCCCCTCCCATCCCACCTTCCCTCCAAGTTCAACTGGATAAAGCACAGGAGAGTTTAAACAGCCAAGCTGGACTTCTCATTGCAACAGGAAACGCTGGGAGAATTGTCACACCAGCGGATGCAAATACCACAATCCATAGTTTGGCCCAAAACCAAGACTCGGGAGGCGAGAACGGTTTAATACGAAACACAAGCAGATTATAACTCTGAGCACTTCCACCAGTTACTGCATTCCTTTCAACAAGTCCCCCTCTCCACCCCAGAGTCAGTGATTCATGTGAAGCATCGGAAAAGAGATATGGCACAAATGGCCGCCTGGACACACTGGACACAGATCCCAATCGCAGACTGGACACAGATCCCAATCGCAGTCTGAACCAGGGTCTCCACCCAAAACGTCACCTAGTCCTTCTCTCCAGAGATGCTGCCTGACCCGCTGAGTTACTCCAGCACCTTGTGTCTGTCTTTGGTGTGAACCAGCATCTGCAGTTCCTACTTTCTGCATGCCAACATATTGACTGGATCCCAAACAATTTTTAAACATTCTTAACTTCTCACTGCTAGATAAGCTTTGCTCCTCAATCACCTACCCTCCTCCCCCACTCAATTCCTCACCCTCCCACCCTAATGCTCACGTAATAAAAGTCAACAAGTACACACATCATTCTCCGGTTGCTGACTGCATCACAGAGTGAGTCAGATGTCTGAGTTACACTAAAGCCCTGTACACTAAATATTAGGCGGCGTTACAGAGCAAAGCCAGACAGGTTTTTTTCCCCTCCTCCTTGGCTGGGAGTCAGGCTGAGCCAGAACTAAAGGGCTGCTCGCAAGATGACGCTTGTCTGCTTTAGTTCGGCCCTTCTCCAAGGAGCAGAGAAAGCAGACGGAGAGCTGAAGCGTCCACAAATGCGGCAGCACCACGGGGTTTTTGTGAGTTTGGTACTTCTCAGTTCAGGTTGCAAGAGACTACAACACCTGGACCTCCCTCACCACACTCTCTCTCAGGGGTTGCCAACTACCTCACTCCCAAACACGGGACAAGGTGACGTCACCGCCCCACGCCCCACGTCACCTCGCCCAGCCAGCGGCCACGTGCTCCCGCTCAAACAATGGCGGCGGGAGGCGGGTTGCTACGCAACCTCCGTTAGGCGGTGCCCGGGCCTCGGGCCTACACTGTCCGGGCCTACACTGTCCGGGCCTACACTGTCTGGAAGGTAGACACAGTTTTTAAACCAGCATCTGCAGTTTTTGTCCTACTACACCATCCGGGCTGACACTGTCTGGGCCTACAGCATCCAGATCTACACTGTCCAGGCCTACAGCACCCCCCGGGCCTAATACGGGACAAGGGGCGGCCCCGTACGGGACAAACCAATTTAGTCCAAAATAAGGGATGTCCCGGCTAATACGGGACAGTTGGCAATCTTGGTTTCATCATGCCAATGGCAGCAACCAAGGCTATTTGAAGTTGGAGAAGTCAATGTTCATACCGCTGGGGTGTAAGATGCCCAAGCAAAATACGAGGTGCTGTTCCTCCCATTTGCGCTGGGCCTCACTCTGACAATGGGCTCACTCGGCCCAGGACAGAAATGTCTTTGATCCGACCTGACTGGACTTTATCTGGCACTAAACATTGTTCATGTAATTCCCTTTATCGTCTATCTGTACACTGTGGACGGCTCGATTGCGATCATGTATTGTCTTTCTGCTGCCCGGTTAGCACTGCACCTCACCACACGTGACAATAAACTCAACTAAATTAGGAGAAAGCAGGAAAAACATAACAGTGCCCTCAGTTTAAAAAAAAGCAAGTTACCTTTTCTGTAGCTGATTGCTGACAACATTGACATAAATACTGGCGATTTACAGCCAACATCAACAAAAGACTGGGTCTCGAGTTAAACTTTTACATTGCACTTATACAGTTGAACATAGAAAATAGGTGCAGGAGGAGGCCATTTGGCCCTTCGAGCCAGCACCACCATTCATTGTGATCATGGCTGATCATCCACAATCAGTAACCCATGCCTGCCTTCTCCCCATATCCCTTGATTCCACTAGCCTCTAGAGCTCTATCTAACTCTCTTTGATATTCATCCAGTGAATTGGCCTCCACTGCCTTCTGTGGCAGAGAATTCCACAAATTCACATCTCTCTGGGTGAAAAAGTTTTTCCTAACCTCAGTTTTAAATGGACTTTATTCTTGGACTGTGTGGCCCCTGGTTCTGGACTCCCCCAACATTGGGAACATTTTTCCTGCATCTAGCTTGCCCAGTCCTTTTATAATTTTATATGTTTCTGTAAGATCCCCTCTCATCCTTCTAAACTCCAGTGAATACAAGCCCAGTCTTTCCAATCTTTCCTCATATGACAGTCCTGCCATCCGGGGGATTAACCTGGTGAACCTACGCTGCACTGCCTTCAATAGCAAGGACGTCCTTCCTCAAATTAAGATCTGGCCCCATTCACATAACCCGACAGCAAGCATTATTCCAACCCACAGGATAAATGCGGTGAGACTTTTGCTCTGCGCACCACAATTCTGCTGGAATCCTGGATGAATAACAGGAAACCAAATCCAACCGGGAACAGAACAAATATCATTTTGCTTTTGAAAAATAAACAATGCCCAGAGATATGGATTTTTCTGGTAGAACAACTCTGTCTATGAGCCACGCACTCATCGTGGAGTGTTTAGCTTCTGGATGGTGGGAATGGGGCCACCCAAAAATAAAGGAAGTCTACTGCTGACGATGCAGGTTCTTTCTGTGTGACCACTCAGCCTACTGGTCTAACAGAGGGCCAGAGAGTGACAATGTACTCAGTAAAACTGGGGGTGTGGCACGGTGGCACAGTGGTGGAGTTGAGAATTGGAAAATTCAATGTCCCTACCACTTTCACCACATCAAACGGGATCCCACTACTGGCCACATCTTCCCATCTCCACCCCTTTCTGCTTTCCGCAGAGACCGTTCCCTCTGCAACTCCCTTGTCAACTCGTCCCTTCCCACCCCCTCCCCAGGTACTTCCCCTGCAACCGCAGGAGATGTAACACCCATCGTTTTGCCTCCGCCCTCGACTCCATCCAAGGACCCTGACAGTCTTTCCAAGTGAAGCAGAGTTTCGCTTGCACCTCCTCCAATCTCATCTACTATATCCGCTGTTCCAGGTGTCAACGTCTGTACATCGGCGAGACCAAGTGCAGGCTCGGCGATCATTTTGTTGAACATCTCCTCTCAGTCCGCCTTAACCAACCAGATCTCCCGGTGGCTCAGCATTTTAACTCCCTCTCCCAGTCTGACCTTTCTGTCCTGGGCCTCCTCCATTGTCAGAGTGAGGCCCAGCGCAAATTGGAGGAACAGCACCTCATATTTTGCTTTGGCAGCTTACACCCCAGCGGTATGAACATTGACTTCTCCAACTTCAAATGGCCCTTGCTTTCCCTCTTTCTCCATCCCTCCCCCTTCCCAGTTCTCCCACCAGTCAGTCCCACTGTCTATGACTACATTCTATCTCTGTCCCGCCCACTCCTCTCAGTCTAAAGAAGGGTCTCGACCCAAAACGTCACGCATTCCTTCTCTCCAGCGATGCTGCCTGACCCACTGAGTTACTCCAGGATTTTGTGTCTACCTTCACTGTTCATACCATTGTGAGGTGAAAATGAGGTGCTGTTCCTCCAGTTTGCATGCGTTCTCACTCGGGCAATAGAGGGGTCTCAGGACAGAAAGGTTGGTATGGGAATAGGAAGGGGAGTGAAAATGGTTAGCATGGTCTCTGTTTTACTGACAGAGTAGTGGGGATTCCAGACCTCATTGTCCTCCCAAAACCCAATTGAAATAAATCAGCTCAAAATGAGACCTCATGTATCATCCCTTCATAAGTGATAGGAGCAGAATTAGGCCATTCAGCCCATCAACACTGCTCTGCCATTCAATCGTGGCTGATCTATCTTTCCCTCTTAACCCCATTCATTCTCCCCATAACCCGTGACATCTGTACTAATCAAGAATCGATCGCTGCCTTAAAAATATCCATTGGCATTAAGCTTGGGCTAAAGTAGACCATGGTTGACCTAGATGCAGCCTCATGGTCCATTCACCCCTTGTACCTCAGCAGCAGATTCAAGTCCTTATGAGGAATTCAAACCAAACTCACTGTGAATCATCCTGATGTACTGATTTACTGAATGGAATCTGGACACATTCCATCCCTTTTACTCAGGAGCTTTTAGTAACAGTCTGACATTGCACAACTGCATGCCACTGTAAACAGCTCACAGCTCTCCCCCCCCTCTCTCTCTCTCTTCAGAACGATCCATTCACCCATTTCCAATCAATCAAATCCACGAGCTGCAGCTCCGTGCACTGTTAGCAAAAAGAAACCCGAGTACTCGGCAGTGAGTAATGAAACCCGAGGCAGGAACAGCAGAGACGGAGCTCCTTCTCTGAATTACTGAGAGATAAATGATTTGGAGCAGGCGAGAGAAACAGGGGCAATTGCTTAAGATGCAACATTGAAACTGATTCATGCATCATCCTTCGTGAGGCATTTCATGCTGTCTCGAGACTGTTGACAACGGTGGAGTAGTGCGAGTTCCAGAACACATTCAGGCCATTCGGCCCACTGAGCCTCTGCTGGCTCTCACAGCATACCATGCAAATGCCAATCCACACTTTAGGCTGCACCTTCTCCTTCCTCTGGCATGTCCTCCAGAGGCGGCACAGCGGCAGAGTTGCTGCCTCACAGCGCCAGAGACCCCGGTTCAATCCCGACTACGGGCGCTGTCTGTACGGAGTTTGCACGTTCTCCCCGTGACCCGCGTGGGTTTTCTCCGGGTGCTCTGGTTTCCTCCCACACTCCAAAGACGTGCAGGGTTTGTAGGTTAATGGGCTTCTGTAAATTGTTCCTCGAGTGTAGGATAGGGCTAGTGTTTGGGTGTGGGCTCGGTGGGGTGAAGGGGACGGTTTCCATGCTGTATCTCTAAACTAAACTCAATGTCATTCAGTCCATCCTTCCTTGTCCAATCAGCCTCTGACTTCTCTTGTAACCTTTTATCCAAGAGATGCAACCATCCATCTTGGACCCCATACTCAAGCTCTTCCAATTCTCTCTATTTACTTCCATCACTACTTAAAACCCACCTCTTCAACCAAGTCTGTGATCACTCCAGCTAATGTCTTATATGGAGTCATCTCACATTTTAATCTCAATTATGGATCAGTGAAGCACACTCGTTTAGTTTAGTTGGGAGATACATTGCGCAAACAGGCCCTGCGGCCCTCCAAGTCCACGCAGACCAGCGATCCCTGCACACTAACACCATCCTACACAAACTACAATTTACAATTTGACCATGCCAATTAACCTATAAACCTGTGCATCCTCGGAGTGTGGGAGGAAACCGGAGAAAACTCACGCAGGTCACGGGAAGAACGTACAAACTCCATAAAGACAGCAAGATCGAACCCGGGCGTCTGGATCAGTGAGGCAGCAACTCTACCGCTGAGCCACCGTGCCGCCTAACGATCAATCCATTATTCCCACGGTAAAGACCTTGTGCAAATGCTAGTCACCGCGATTATTACAACTAGACAACATAATCGTGACAAACCACGAATTCATAGCTGAACTGCAATTTGATCTCATTAAATAACATGAAACATGAAATTGTTGTAAAATGATTCCAGGGGATAGTTTTTTTTCATAGAAAACTAAAGAAAAGTTGGTTAAAAATACCCGGATCAAGCACCAAAATGGGAGCAGTTCCTCAGGGTCTCGGGAAAGTTCCGCTCAAAAACTAAGGAGGCAATTTTGTCCCCCAGTTCTCAGCTCACATCTGTGGAATTCTCTGCCACAGAGGGCAGTGGAGGCCAAATCACTAGATGCATTTAAGAGAGAGTTAGATAGAGCTCTGGGGGTTAGTGGAATCATGGGATATGGGGAGAGGTTGGGCACAGGTTACTGATTGTGGATGATCAGCCATGATCACAATGAATGGCGGTGCTGGCTCGAAGGGCCAAATGGCCTCCTCCTGCACCTATATTCTATGTTTCTATGCTATGACTACCGTGGTTGCAGAGACCGCAGCAATCACAGTGGCACAGAAACTAGTGATTTCTTGAGATTTCTTAAATGTTGAGATCTTGGTTAATGATATGAAAGAGTTATCC
This sequence comes from Rhinoraja longicauda, assembly GCF_053455715.1. Classification (NCBI taxonomy): domain Eukaryota; kingdom Metazoa; phylum Chordata; class Chondrichthyes; order Rajiformes; family Arhynchobatidae; genus Rhinoraja; species Rhinoraja longicauda. The sequence goes on along the minus strand of NC_135958.1, from coordinate 2,996,502 downwards.
GATTCTTAAGGGGCATTCAGTCTCTCTTTCATTTATAGACCCCCTCGGTTCTGCGTGTGAAGCCAAAAGGCAGGCTTGTTTCACATTCCCTGACATACCACAAAAAAAAACATGTATGCATTAAATAAGACAAGGTCTAATCCATCTTGACTTTTGATAGGAATCTCTCACTGTAAGGTCAGAGAGAGAACAAAGTAACAGGCACAAGCTGTGGAGATCGATGGCATTAAGTAGCCACCTGTCTTGACCCAGAGTTCACTGAAGTTGAAGTTTCCTGATTCTCGGTGTTATTGTTCCATACAAGGTCATTAGTGATAGGAGCAGAATTAGGCTCTTCGCCCCATCAAGTCCACTCCGCCATTCAATCATGGCTGATCTATTTTTCCCACCCAACTCCATTCACCTGCCTTCTCCCCGTAACCCCCCGACACCAGTACTAATCAAGAATCTATCTATCGCTGCCTTAAAAATCTCCATGGACTCGGCCTCCACAGCCCTCTGTTCAAGCTCAGTTACCTCCTTCCTACACTGAACGCAAGGATCTGTCCCAACTCGTAGCTGTGGTGTTGGGCGTGTTGGAGTTTGCAACATGTCATCTCACAAGGGAGGGTTTGGCATTCTGTGTGTATTATACACAGCCTAGGGGCACAGTAATGTAAGCAGACAAACCACAAGCTGATGTGCAATTCACTTGAAACTCTGAAGTGCTCAAACGCTCTTGCTCCCAAGTTGTTCCAATATATCTCCAGGGGGAAAGCAATATTCTGAAGGTGTCAGCGGTACATTGTTGTCAGCACGGATCAAGACGGTAAAGCCCTAGGCCACAATGTTGACCACAGATCTCAAAGACGCAAAGTGCTGGAGTAACTCAGTGGGACAGCCATGCCTCTGGAGAACATGGACAGGTGATGTTTGAGGTCAGGGCCTTTCTTCAGACCCACAGAAGGAGGTCACAGACCTCCTTCTAGGATATAAACAAGATGGAATAATGTGGGGATTGATATATATTTAAAGTTTAAACAATTGAAGGTTTAAGGCGAGCTGGCACAGATGGTCAATTGGAACCAGCATAGATCAGACTGGTTGACCAGGCAGGATTAAGGAGCATGATGGTCTGGACAACTACTACTTGCTTGTGCATTATTTGGGCAGCACAGTGGCACAGCTGCTACCGTACAGCGCCAGATACCCGCGTTCCATCCTGACCTCGGGGTGCTGTCTGTGTGGAGTTTGCATGTTTTCCTATGACCGCGTGTGTTTCCTCCGGGTGCTCCGGTTTCCTTCCACATCCCAAAGACGTGTAGGTTCGTTGGTTAATTGGCCACTCTGTAAATTGTCCCCTAGTGTGTAAGGAGTAGATGAGAAAGTGGGATAACATAGGACTGGTGTGAATGGGTGGTCGATGGTCAGCGTGGACTCGGTGGGCCATGGATGGGACAGGTTTAGGGGGCATGTGGGCCAAATGCAGGTAGGTGGGACTAGTGTAGATGAGGCATGTTGGTCGGCATGGAGAAGTTGGGCCTTAGCCAGGGCCTGTTTCCATGCTGCATGATTCGATGATGATGTGCTTATTTTAGAATGAAGTATCTTTAGAAATAAAAATATCTGCAGTTCAGGAACACAGACAATTCCACAGAGAAGCACTAGCTGTTGGCAGTGTGTGGCTCAGTGCATTGCTGATTATGTGGCAGCACACACCGCAGGTCAGAGAGGCAGCAGATCGTCCGCTGTGCTCCTGGTAGTTGCCAACTGTCCCGTATTAGGTCCGGGGGGCGCTGTAGGCCCGGACACTGGAGGCCCGGACACTGCAGGTCCGGGGGGCGCTGTAGGCCCGGACACTGCAGGGCCGGACACTGCAGGCCCGGACACTGCAGGCCCGGACAAAACTGCAGGCCCGGACAAAACTGCAGGCGCTGGTTAAAATCTGTGTCTACCCTCCGGACAGTGTAGGTGCGGACACTGTAGGCACACATTAACTACCCTCTGACTAAAGAAGTTCCTCCTCACCTCCTATCTAAAAGAGCGCCCTTTAATTTGGAACATTACAATAGACAATAGGTGCAGGAGGAGGCCATTCGGCCCATCGAGCCAGCACCGCCATTCAATGTGATCATGGCTGATCATTCTCAATCAGTACCCCGTTCCTGCCTTCTCCCCATACCCCCTGACTCCGCTATCCTTAAGAGCTCTATCTAGCTCTCTCTTGAATGCATTCAGAGAATTGGCCTCCACTGCCTTCTGAGGCAGAGAATTCCACAGATTCACAACTCTCTGACTGAAAAAGTTTTTCCTCATCTCTGTTCTAAATGGCCTACCCCTTATTCTTAAACTGTGGCCCCTGGTTCTGGACTCCCCCAACATTGGGAACATGTTTCCTGCCTCTAACGTGTCCAACCCCTTAATAATCTTATATGTTTCGATAAGATCCCCTCTCATCCTTCTAAATTCCAGTGTATACAAGCCTAGTCGCTCCAGTCTTTCAACATATGACAGTCCCGCCATTTCGGGAATTAACCTGGTAAACCTACGCTGCACGCCCTCAATAGCAAGGATACTTCTTCAGAAAATAATGAATGTTGGCATTTTGACTGCAGTAAGTTATCAAAAGCCAGTGGTCAGTTTGACCAAGGGGTGGGGCCTCGACATCCGGCATCTGAAGCCAGGTTGCCGTGACAACGGGGCCTGGCAGGCACTTCGACCTCAGGCTTTTAAATTTAAGGCAAGCCACAGGAATAGGAGAGGGTTCTGGCACAGGGGATGGGTCAAATCAAACAAGGCTCACCCCATTGCATGAAGGAACGTACTACACCACTGCAAACTGGCCCCAGCACATTGAGTCGGTCTTTGATCAGAATTAGAGCTCTCTATACCCACCTATGAGGGTTGATTTTCAAGCTTAAATATGTCAGAGGGACACACAGACATTGGCCTTCAAAAGCTGAATGACTTAAGGCTACAAATGCTTTTTGGCTACATTAGATTTGTGGAGTTCACCTGCTTTACATAGAAAGTTACTAAAGTAAGCTCACCCACGCTCAATAATATTTTTTCCTCCCATATAATCCGCTCCTCTCTATGTGTCATTCCTGCAGTTATCCACCTTGCTCCAATCCCTGGGTGGCCTTTTCCAACAACGAACAGACACAAAAAGCTGGAGTAACTCAGCGGGTCAGTCAGCATCTCTGGGGTGAAGGAACAGGCGACGTTTCGGGTCGAGTCTGAAGAGTTTGGGGAAAAAATGGGGTTTTGGCCCAACCCGCAGAGTCACTCCAGCATTTTGTGTCTTATCTTTGGTGTAAACCAGCGTCTGCAGTTCCCTTGA
>NC_135958.1:2950680-2988180 GCF_053455715.1 Rhinoraja longicauda | reverse complement strand
CTCATGGAAGGACCGTTCAGAAGCCTGGTAACAAAGGGGAAGAGGCTGTTCCTCAGTCTGGTGGTACGCACCTTCAAGCTTCTGTACCTCTTGCCTGATGGGAGCCGGGAGAAAAAGGGATGTGCGGGTTGGGACAAGTCTTTGCTTATGCTAGCTGCTGTTCCGAGGCCAGGCTCACCATTTTCAATGACACATTTTATTGGCAGTGCCCTACTGTAAACCACCTCAGTTTCCTGCTATAAAACCTGATAAGGTTTTTATTATTTTTACTAGCTGCACTTGGTCCATTAGAACTTGAGTGGGTGGATTTTTTTAAAGAACACGGTTGCCTTGCCCCCCACACAGCAGAGAGGAAGTGTACCTGCCACCCTAAAGTGAAAGGGTGGTGGGCTGGAAGATCGTGTGTACCACGTGTACATGGAGTGTGTGAGCCTGTGTACCACGTGTACACGGAGTGTGTGGGTCTGTGTACCACGTGTACACGGAGTGTGTGGGTCTGTGTACCACGTGTACACGGAGTGTGTGAGCCTGTGTACCACGTGTACACGGAGTGTGTGAGTCTGTGTACCACGTGTACACGGAGTGTGTGAGTCTGTGTACCACGTGTACACGGAGTGTGTGGGTCTGTGTACCACGTGTACATGGAGTGTGTGAGTGTGTGTACCACGTGTACATGGAGTGTGTGAGTCTGTGTACCATGTGTACATGGAGTGTGTGAGTCCGTGTACCACGTGTACATGGAGTGTGTGAGTGTGTGTACCACGTGTACATGGAGTGTGTGAGTCCGTGTACCATGTGTACATGGAATGTGTGAGTCCGTGTACCACGTGTACATGGAGTGTGTGAGTCTGTGTACCACGTGTACATGGAGTGTGTGGGTCTGTGTACCACGTGTACATGGAGTGTGTGTCTGTGTACCACGTGTACATGGAGTGCGTGAGGTTGCAGCCCCTGTTCCAATATCTAAAGGGGCTGCTCCTTGCCTTCTGGCTGCCCCTCACACCCACCACCCTCATCTGTGGACACCCTGTGCGTAGGGGAGAGGGTGGGGGGCAGGGCTGAAGATGTCCTGGTTGGGTCGGGTTGCTCCTGGGCCTTGCCAAGCTGGCCATCCGCGAGTCACGGCGCCAGGCGGAAGAGAGCTCTGTCCGAGCCGGCTGCCTGCCCCTTTTCCGGGGTTACGTCCGTGCCCGGGTGGGTTTAGAGAGGGACCATGCGCTGTCCACTGGAACCCTGGGGGGTTTCCGGGACCGCTGGGCACCGCGGGGGGTGGAAGCATCCTGGACAAGGAGTGTAACATAGTTGTATCGTCGTTCATTTGGTATATTTGTGTGTCTTGTACTCTGTTGGTGGGTTCTAGTTTGTTTTATTGTATTGTAAATATTATTTTTAATAATTGAATAAATGTTTTGAATAAAATAAAATTTAAAAATAGTGAAAAGATGTCAAAGAGTCATAGAGGCATACAGTGTGGAAACAGGCCCTTTGGCTCAACCTGTCCATGCCAAGCCAGATGCTCCATCTAAGTTAGTCCGATTTGCCTCTGCTTGGCTCATATTTCTCAACACCTTCCCTATCAGGCCTGGACAGAGTGGATGTGGAGAGCATGTTTCCACTGAAGGTAGTCACAAACTGCTGGAGCAACTCAGCGGGACAGGCAGCATCTCTGGATAGAAGGGATGGTCGAGACCCTTCGTCAGACTGAGAGTCAGGGGAGAGGGAGACTACTTGTGGGAGAGTTGAGGACCAGAGGCCATAGCCTCAGAATAAAAGGACGTACAGATAGGAAGGAGATGAGGAGGAATTTCTTTAGCCAGAGGGTGGTGAATCTGTGGAATTCATTGCACAGAAGGCTGTGTCAATAGATATTTTTAAGGCAAAGATTGATAGGATTCTTGATTAGTATGGGTGTCAGGGTTACAGGGAAAAGGCAGGAGAATGGGGTTGGGAGGGAAAGATAGATCAGCCATGATTGAATGGCAGAATAGGCTTGATGGGCCGAGTGGCCTAATTCTGCTCCTATCACTAATGAACTTATCCACATACCTGTCCAAGTGTTTTTTAAATGCTGCTATAGTACCTCATACTGGACTAATGTGTGGATATTTTTAAAGAATACTGTTGCCTTTCCCTACAAACAGCAGAGAGAAAGTGAACAGGGTCTCGACCCGAAACGTCATCCATTCCTTCTCTCCAGAGATCTAGAGAGGGAATGTGTCGATCTAGAGAGGAAATGTGGTCTTGCACTGTCTAGTCTTGCTCTGTCAGATGTATATAAAACATAAATCATAACACTATTTCTAAAGACCAGGATTAACATCCAGTGCACTGACCAATATTCTCCCCTCACTAAAATACATGATCTACCGTGAATCACATTGTATTTATAAAGCCTTGAAAGGGTCGACAGCATTTTGTTGCAACAGTGATCACATCTACAATCTAGATGTCAACTTATTTACATCGGCGAAACCAAGCGCAGGCTCGGCGATCGCTTCGCTCAACACCTGCGCTCGGTCCGCGTTGGCCAACCTGATCTCCCGGTGGCTGAGCACTTCAACTCCCCCTCCCATTCCCAGTCTGACCTTTCTGTCATGGGCCTCCTCCACTGCCATAGTGAGGCCCACCGGAAATTGGAGGAACAGCACCTCATATTTCGCCTGGGCAGCTTGCAGCCCAGTGGTATGAACATCGACTTCTCCAACTTTAGATAGTTCCTCTGTCCCTCTCTTCCCCTCCTCCTTCCCAGATCTCCCTCTATCTTCCTGTCTCCACCTATATCCTTCCTTTGTCCCGCCCCCCTGACATCAGTCTGAAGAAGGGTCTCGACTCGAAACGTCACCCATTCCTTCTCTCCTGAGATGCTGCCTGCTGCAGTTATTTTCTTATATTACATCTACAAAGTGCATCTTGTGGAATGCCCCAAGGCATTCAGAGGTCAAAGAGGCAGGATCGTTCCTTATAGAGGTCTGTGATTAGTGAAGCTCGCATCTCCACCCAGCTGAAACTGTGGTAGCTGTAGAAAATCACAACCCTAGGTAGTCATCTGATCATTACTTCCTAATATCACTAACCGCGTCACAGATCTCTGCATTTACAATACCATCATCCCACTTAATCTGTGTTTGTACCTAATGGAAAACCATTGAACCATGGAAGCCCCTTCACAGATACAACAAAATGACCCCACCCTTCCTTCCCACCTCAACATCGACGTAAACCGAACATTCAAATCAAACACTGCTTCAGACTCTGAATACAGGCACTGGCAGTCTCCCAGGGATCTCCTTAACCAAGGTCAGCCATGATTAAGGTCACAAATTTAGTCTTCTATGGATCTATACTGATTTTTTAAATAAGCTCTGAAAGGCAACGCCACAATAAGATAACTCGAACAGGAAGGTCATCAGACCATCCAACAAGATGCCTTCTCTCACGAGAGTGTTATATTTGATATTTTACGATTATTGATTATTCTCAACGCACGGAGTTTGGCTATTTGAAATGGCAACATTTCCTTGACCTCGAGCATCCTTTCACACCTGGAAAGCCCTCATGCAAAAGAAACTGTTTATTTACATTAGATTTCTTATCTTGAATTGATGCCGGTGGTTCAAGACTACAGCGCAGAGCATGGAAGGATCCACTTTGAATCTTGTCAACCCTTTTCCATTTTAAAGCCTTTTACCGAGTGGGGAATTCTGTGGAATTATCTGCCTCAAGAAGGCCAATTCTCTGAATGCATTCAAGAGAGAGCTAGATAGAGCTCTTAAGGATAGCGGAGTCAGGGGGTATGGGGAGAAGGCAGGAACGGGGTACTGATTGAGAATGATCAGCCATGATCACATTGAATGGCGGTGCTGGCTCGAAGGGCCGAATGGCCTCCTCCTGCACCTATTGTCTATTGTCTATTGGGATAGTCCAGAGTATTGGAACACTCGTCATCCCTGTTACAATCTGGTCTTTAGCTGATCAGACAAATGTGTCCATTTAAAAGCACTTATTTAAACGTGAACACCACTGCCTCGAAATTAGACATTCTCCCGTTTTCTATGCTCAGTGGACAGCAACTAGCTGCACAACTCCATCAGGTAACTGGCAAGAGAAAATTAAACAAAACACAAAACTGGTGAAAGACATGTTAAAATAAGACATGTTAAAATAAGTATGGATCACCGGTACTTTAATGTCACGTCTTCCTCAGTACAGTGAAATTACTTTTTTTACTGATTGAGAATGATCAGCCATTGAATGGCGGTGCTGGCTCGTAGGGCCGAATGGCCTCCTCCTGCACCTATTGTCTATTGTCTATTGCAGTGACAATCCTGCTATACACCAGACATAATCGTACTAAGTGCAAGGGTGTAAGGTAGGAGACCACAATGAGTCCAGACGACAAGAGTCGCTGTGTTTTATCGCCATCTTGTACCCGCCAAGTAATTTCCTCCTCGAGTCAAATCTTTACCTGTACAGCTTTCTGATTCAGTTTAGCGATGAACCAGCATTCAGCCCACCATGTCCGTGCCAACCAGTGAACATCCATACACTCCTTCCATCCCACGCACCAGGGGCAACTTACAGAATCTAGTTAACCTACCGGCCAGCACAACTCTGATGTGAGACAAAACCGGAGCACCCGGAGAAAACCCATGCGGTCACGGGGAGAATGTACACGCTCCACACAGACGGCACCCGGGGTGAGGATCTAACCTGGGTCCCTGGTGCTGTTATGCAGCAACTCTGCACCATGTCTTTGGTGTTTATTATGGTGTTTACAGAGTACTATGTTCACATATCTGTTGGGCTGCCTTTTCGGGACATAAGACACACTTGCCTCTTTGCTTGGCTCCTGACTCAGCATTTAAGAGACCTTGGGATAGGCACATGGATATGTAGGGAATGGAATGGAGGGATAGGGTTTATGTGCAGGTAGATAAGAGATGGTCTTGGCATCAAGTTCAGCACACACATTGTCGGTCTGCTCTTGTGCAGACACTAAATGCTGGGATAACTCCGAGGGTCAGGCAGCATCTCTGGATTGAAGGAATGGGTGACTTTTCAGGTCAAGACCCGTCTTCAGACTGATGTCTGGGGAGGGGGTGGGACAAAGATAGGATGTGGTCAGAGACAGGAAGACTAGTGGGAGAACTGGGAAGGGTGAGGGGATAAAGAGGAAAAGCAGGGACTACCTGAAGTTAGAGAAGTCAATGTTCATATCACTGGGGTGTAAGCTGCCCAAGCAAAATATGAGGTGCTGTTCCTCCAAATTGACAGAAAGGTCAGATTGGGAGTGGGAGGGGGAGTTGTAGTGCTGACAAAATAGGACACAAAGTGCTGGCGTAACTCAGCGGATCAGGCTGAATCTCTGCCCACCCCACCTCTCTTCCAGATTCCCCCTCCCACTACAATCCTCCCTCCCCCCACTGTGCCCAACACTCACTTCTCTTCCAGCTTTCTCCCCCCCAGTACAGTCAGTCCCGACCCGAAACGTCACCTGTCCATGTTCTCCAGAGATGCTGCCTGACCCGCTGAGTTACTCCAGCACTCTGTGAAACGTCACCTGTCCATGTTCTCGAGATGCTGCCTGACCCGCTGAGTTACTCCAGCACTCTGTGAAACGTCACCTATCCATGTTCTCCAGAGATGCTGCCTGACCCGCTGAGTTACTCTAGCACTCTTTCATGGTTACATTTAGATTTCTCCTTCATATTAACAAGACCCGTCACTGAGTTCACCTCCATAGTGAACGCTGGTCAAGCTAGCAGTTTTCAGCATTGGCTGCAATGCCCAGATCAATTACACTATTGGAAGGTGAAAGTACTTTGTAAATGATGCTGAACCTCTGCAGTTTCGCTGTAAGGAATTGCCGCGCATTAAACTGCCAGGGTTTTATTATTGTTATTTATAAAGTTAATCCATTTAATTTCTGTCAGCTGGATAGCCGTAGCATATCTAGTTGCGAAAGTGCACAGGGAGGCAAGCTATGTCCTGATATTGTTTGCGATACAAGTTTACGCCAGCATTACTAAGCTTATTTTCTTTAAATCATCTCCCATTTCCCCATTGGCCAGCCTGATCTGTAGAGTAAGCAAAGTTAACAACCTCTCTGGAGTAGCTCAGTGGGACAGGCAGCATCTCTGGAGAGGGGGAATGGGTGACGTTTCGGGTCAAGATGCTTCTTTAGAAGAAGGGTCTGAAGAAAGGTCTCGACCTGAAACGTCACCCATTCCCCCTCTCCAGTGATGCCGCCTGTCCCACTGAGTTACTCCAGCATTTTGTGTCGACCTTCGGTTTAAACCGGCATCTGCAGTTTCTTTCTACACTAACAACCTTCCTCTTAGTTTCTGGAGGCTGTTAGCTCTGGTTTATCGTGTTCCTGGCGTTCGATTAGTATCATGTTAAACTCAACCCTTCTAATCCAATGAAATGGATATTTACCCATCCCCCAATGGTTTAATAAGTGACCAACAAAAAATCATCCTCTAATCATCCTTTGGTTTCCCACAACAACATCAATTCCTGAACTCGAAGTATGGACCAAAGATTTAAATCAAGAGTTCAAATCTCATCACAGGAATTGGGGAATTTAAATTTCAGTGATCAGGTAAATCTGGAATTCTAACACAAAATAATTTCATAGACGATGGCCATAAAATCACTGAACTGTTGTGAGAACTCATCTACTTTGCAAATGTCTTAATGATAGGGTAGTTCAGAGATACAGCACGGGAACAGGCCCATCGGCCCATCGAGTCCATGCTGACCATCTGTGCGCTACTTCTATGTTATCCCGTATTCGCATCTCACACACTCGGGGCAGTTTACAGAAGCCAATTAATCTACAAACCTGCACGTCTTTGGGATGTGGGAGGAAACCGGAGCACCCGGAGAAAACCCACGCGGTCACGGGGAGAACGTACAAACTCCCTACAGACACGTGGTGGTAGTCAGGATCGAACCTGGGTCTCTGGAGCTGCAAGGCAGCAACTCTACCACTGCACCACCGTGGTGCTAGGGTTGCCAACTGTCCCGTATTAGCCGGGACATCCTGTATTTTGGGCTAAATTGATTTGTCCCGTACGGGACTGCCCTTGTCCCGTATTAGGCCCGGACGGCAATGTAGGCGCAGACACTGCAGGCCCGGATACTGTAGGCCCGGACACTGTAGGCCCGGAAACTGTAGGCCCGGAGACTGTAGGCCCGGAGACTGTAGGCCCGGAGACTGTAGGCCCGGACACTGTAGGCCCGGACGCTGTATGCCTGGACACTGTAAGCCTGGACACTGTAGGCCTGGACACTGTAGGCCCGGACACTGTAGCCCGGGGGCCGCTGTAATCCCGGACACTGTAGGTCCGGAGGCCCGGGCGCCGCCTAGCAGAGATTGCGCAGCAACCCGCCTCCCGGCCCGTGCGGCCGCCATTGGTGGAGCGGGAGCACGTGGCCGCTGGCTGGGTGAGGTCACGTGGGGCGCGGGGCGGTGACGTCACCTTGTCCCGTATTTGGGAGTGAGGAAGTTGGCAACCCCTACGTGGTGCCCGTAGGCACTTCTTCAGACTGCAGTCCGACCGTATCAAGCATAACTTTACCAAGGTAACTCTGGACACAGCACAGTGAATCTGACCCTCCGCTGCCTCGTGAAGATGCATGTCAAGCCTTGCAACTTATGGGCCATTAGAAAAGGGAAGTCAATGCCGGCTTTTGCCAGTGACACATGAATCACAAACGTTTTAATATCAGGAGGCTCCCAATGCCACAGGGAGCTTCCAATCACCTTCTGGAATGTTTTCTTTGGACCGCGCTGCATTTTGTGTAGATTTACCACTAGTTACTGCAGAAGAAGTGACAGCAAACGGCCGTAAAAAGTACAATGAACAGTTTGTTGCTCGGCACCCACGTTCCCAACACAACACACACAAAAAACACCCACTCTGCTGTAAAATTTTGTTTTTCAGTGTAAATCGCTCGTTCAATCAGAAATAAAGAGCTCTCTCCAGAACCTCAAGGACTACCACCCCACTCCCCCCTCCCCCTCCCCCCCTCCCCCATCCTCCTCCCCCCTCCCCCCATCCCCTCTCCTCGCCCCATCGGAAACAAACTCCTGTGAAAATCTCAGGAATGCAGCACATTCCCAGGGAATTGTATCTTATCCCAATAACAGTGGGAATGGCATTTCCTCTGCAGGCCCAAGGCTCTCTGAGGTTGCCCTGGCTGTGCAGTAATGAGCTCACAAACACAGCGCACCAATAAATTAAAGACACACAGACCCTCCCACAAACCAACCACTCACTCCAGTCCAGATCCAGAGTCAGAGTTGGTAGGTCTTGGCCACTATGAATGGGTTTGAAGAATCAGGGTAGGATTTAACAGATCACCGCAACTCTCGGAGCACGTAATGACCCTCATATCAACGCCTCCATCACAGAAATCATCCAGTATATTGTTTCTGTGCCGTTGGAACAATATAATTGCAGAACATGCTAGACTGCACACGACTTGCCTGGTTATTAGGCTGAGGTTTATTGTTGTTGCGTGTGCCAAGGTGCAGCGAATAGCTTAGGTTTGCATGCTATCCAATCAAAGCAGATAATACTATTATAATCATGTATTGTCTTTCCACTAGAGTCGCCAACTGTCCCGTATTAGCCGGGACATCCTGTATTTTAGGCTAAGTTGTTTTGTCCCGTACGGGACCGCCCTTGTCCCACATTAGGCCCAGGGGGCGCTGCAGGCCCGGACGCTGTAGGCCCGGACACTGTAGGCCCGGGGGTTGCTGTAGGCCCGGACGCTTTAGGCCCGGACACTGTAGGCCCGGACACTGTAGGCCCGGACACTGTAGGCCCGGACGCTGTAGGCCCAGACACTGTAGGCCAGGACGCTGTAGGCCCGGACACTGTAGGTCCCGACACTGTAGGCCCGGACACTGTAGGCCCGAACGCTGTAGGCCCGGACGCTGTAGGCCCCGACACTGTAGGCCCGGACACTGTAGGCCCCGACATTCTAGGCCCCGACATTGTAGGCCCCGACACTGTAGGCCCGGACACTGTAGGCCCCGACGCTGTAGGCCCTGACGCTGTAGGCCCTGATACTGTAGGCCCCGACACTGTAGGCCCTGATGCTGCAGGCCCTGACGCTGTAGGCCCCGACACTCTAGATTTCCGACATTTTAGCTGCAGACAGTCTAGGTCCGGAGGCCCGGGCGCCGCCTAACAGAGGTTGCGTAGCAACCCGCCTCACGGCACGGGCAGCTGCCGTTGGTGGAGCGGGAGCACATGGCCACTGGCTGGGTGAGGTCACGTGGGGCGCGGGGCTGTGACGTCACCTTGTCCCATATTTGGGAGTGAGGAAGTTGGCAACCTCTACTTTCCACTGAAGATAGACACAAAATGCTGGAGTAACTCAGCAGGACAGGCAGCATCTCTGGGTAGAAGGAATGGGTGACGATCTGACCCGACGAAGGGTCTCGACCCGAAACGCCACCCATTCCTCCTATCCAGGGATGCTGCCTGTCCCGCAGTTACTCCAGCATCTTGTGTCTATCTTCCGTGTGAACTAGCATCTGCAGTTCCGTCCTTCGCATACTGTCTTTTCACTGATTGGTTAGCACCAAAGATACTAGAGGAACAAGATGGACCACTCCGTTGAAATCGCCTGTACTGAAGTGTAGTACGCAAAGGAGCCATTTTAGTAAGCAAAACCCGCCGTTCGTTATGCCTCTCGCAGTGTAATTAGTGTTTTGGGGGAACAGAATGTGTGATGATACCATTAAAATGCAGAATATATCTCATCTATCAATTCACAGATTTTTGTTATTTTTATTTTTTAATGTTTCTCCAAGTTTCTGCCTACTAAAATGGCGCCGTGACATACTACGGTTTTTAGGGTCGAGTGGTCTATGTTGCTCCTCTAGTATCTTTGGAACTAAACCTTTTCACTGTGCTTCGGTACACGTGACAATAAACTGAACGAAACTAAACTGTGGATAGACTCAAAGTGCTGAAGTAACTCAGTAGGTCAGGCAGCATCTCTGGAGAGAAAGGATGGGTGACGTTATGGGTGGGAACCCTTCTTTAGGCTCACTTTGAGTCGGGTTCCAACCCATAACATCACTCATCCATTTTCCTCCAGAGATGCTGCCTGTCCCGCTGAGTTACTCCAGCACTTTGTGTCTACCTTCTGTGTAAACCAGCATCTGCAGTTCCTTCCTACACAGATAATCCTGTACATAAACACCAAACTCAAGTACATAGATAGAGTGACGGGAGAAGTATAAAAGAGATTTAAAAGAGTACAAAATAATTTTTAAAAGACTTGGTCGATTGCACCGGATGACAGTAGATCGTCCTCGAGGACTAGAGTCTGGCGTCTGTCTCCCAGAGTCGCCAGTCATAGTGGCCACACTCTGGCGTCTTGCACTGAGGTACGGGGCAAGTTGTTACATACAGACGATGGTATGTGCTTGGAACATACCGCCAGGAGGACTGGTGGAGGACAATATGATAGTGGCGTTTAAGGGACTTCTAGATAGGCACATGGATATGCAGGCAATGGAGGGATATGCAGGCAATGGAGGGATATGCAGGGAATGGAGGGATATGCAGAGAATGGAGGGATATGCAGAGAATGGAGGGATATGCTTCACTCCATTCCAAGTATATCCATGTAAGCAGATGAGACTACATGGCATCTTGTCCAGCACAGACATTGAGGGCCGAAGGGCCTGTTCCTGTGCTGTACTTTTCTATGTTCTATGTTGTTACTTCTCTAAACCTCCTTAGTCAGAAGGTGGTGAATCTGTGGAATTCTTTGCCACAGACGGCTGTGGAGGCCAAGTTAGGGGATATTTTTAAGGCAGAGATAGATAGATTGTTGATTAGTGCGGGTGTCAGAGGTTATGGGGGGAAGGCAGGAGAATGGGATTGGGAGGGAGAGATAGATCAGCCTGATGATTGAATGACGGAAGAAGGGTCTCGACCCGAAACGTCACCCATTACGTCTCTCCTGAGATGCTGCCTGACCTGCTGAGTTACTCCAGCTTTTTGTGATAACTATAATTGAATGACGGAGTAGACTTGATGGGCCGAATGGCCTAATTCTGCTCCTATCACTTACGAGCATGAACCCAATTAGGCATTCAACGAGCCAATCACCTCCATCTGACGTAGTACTGCTGGAGGACCTTGAAGGATAAGTGAAGGGTTTTGGCAGCCCTTCAACAATACGCTGCCTAATGTATGGCATTACCTGCAAATTCAGTACAATTGAAATCCAGTTCCCTGTGGCCCTTTCTCTGCAGAAGAAGGTAGTTCCATTTAAATAGAGCTACAGTACTTGCTCCTGGGCTTTTTGCTCTCACTCCTAAATATCAATGTCTTTCACAGCATGCACAAGGCTATTAAGGATCTCTGGGATTGGATAGCAAACCTAGTAGCCGGCTTATTAATGACAATGGAACTGACAACAGCCTTGTTGCTTTTAAACGATAAATTATTAAAGACATTCATATCAACCTCATTCAGAATGATAGTTTAGTTTAGTTTAGTTTAGAGATACAGTGCGGAAACAGGCCCTTCGGCCCACTGAGTCTGTGCCGACCAGCGATCGCTGCACATTAGCACTATCCTACACGCACTATGGACAACTTACAATTTTACCGAAGCCAATTAACCGACAACCCTGTACTTCTTTGGAGTGTGGGAGGAAACCGGAGCACCCGGAGAAAACCCACGTTGTCACAGGGAGTACGTACAAACCCAGTGCAGACAGCACCCATAGTCGGGATTGAACCTGTTTCCACACTGTATCGCTAAGGTCTAGGGCAAGAATGCGAGGAATTCCTCACGCGAAGGACGTTAGTGAACTAGATGGGATATGACCACAATCCATGATTTCAGCCAATGCCGCTGAAATCAGGTCTGGACTTATTTAATTACTTGAACTTAAATTTCCCAATCACACTTTGCATTTGATCTCCTCTTCGGATCAATCACTGAGCCACACAAATGAGGTACATCCATCCATGAATAAGGTGGCACAGCGGTAGAGTTGCTGCCTCACAGCGCAGGAGACCCGGCTTCTATCCTGACCACAGGTGCTGTCTGTGCGGAGTTTGCACGTTCTCCCTGAGACCTCATCGGTTTTCTGGGTTTCTTCCCAAATTCCAAAGACGTGCAGGTTTGTAGTTTGATTGGCTTCTGTAAATTGCTCCAAGTGTGTAGGATGGGGGATGGGTATGGTTGGTCGGCGCGGAGCTGGTGGGCCGAAGAGACCTGTTTCCACGCTGTGCAACTAAACTCGACTAAACACAGCGATCAACGTCCGTTAGTCTCAGCCCTAGAATGGCCAACACCAGAAGCTGGAGATGGAATCACACAAGTGGGTTATATTCACCCATGAATCACAGGTAATGTAGTCCTGTTTCATTTACATCAACAGCACAAGATTCATTCCGGTTAGCCAGACTCAAGAGAAGACAAAATACTCCCACACCAAGGTTGCGAATATGACACAGAAAGATAAATCCCAGGAAATTCTCATCCGATCAGTCAACATCCCTGCGGATGTACAACACCTTGGATGCAGATGGAAGTTGAATATGAGGTGAGGATTTGTCGAGTCCAGTTAATTAATACAAGCGGAAAAAATAAACACATCTGAAATGAAACTGGAAAGTTCTTGGTAGTAGCAGTAGAATCAACCTTGATTTCCACAGTAGAATCAACTCCACCACATTTAAGAATAAGGGGTAGGCGATGAGGAGATGAGGAAAAACGTTTTCACTCAGAGAGTTATAAATCTGTGGAATTCTCTGCTTCAGAAGGCAGTGGAGGCCAATTCTCTGGATGCTTTCAAGAGAGAGTTAGATAGAGCTCTAATGGATAGCGGAGTCAGGGGGTATGGGGAGAAGGCAGGAACGGGGTACTGATTATGAATGATCAGCCATGATCACATTGAATGGCGGTGCTGGCTTGAAGGGCCAAATGGCCTCCTCCTGCACCTATTGTCCATTGTCTATTAATTTTATGGAACACATTTAGAAGCCAGCACAAGCTCACAAATAGATACAAGGAAACAGATCATAAAAAGCGGACAGGTTAAGTGTGTCACCAATTATCAGTCTTTGGAGTTATGAAAACAAGCAGTTGAACTGGCTTTTTACCTGAAGCAGGAATCACTCAGATTCCTTCCCTGACAAATTGCACGAATAGTCTAAGCTGAAACACCAACTTGCTTCCAGCATTTCAGACCATACTGCATGATTCCAGGGTGTTACCTCCAGAGTATTTTTAGTATTTTCTTCTGAACGTGTGCATTCCAGTTAACTGCAAGTATTTAAAGACTTACTGCTGTGTGAAGCAAATAGAAAGGATCAAGGAGCACTTGGATTTTCAACAACCGCACGCTCCTTCCCAGAGATTCCCCTCCCTTGTCCAGCACCTCAGTTTAAAATGACCTCCCCTTTATTCTAAGACTGTGGCCCTTGGTTCTGGACTCGCCCAACATTGGGAACAT
Organism: Rhinoraja longicauda; assembly: GCF_053455715.1. Lineage (NCBI taxonomy): Eukaryota > Metazoa > Chordata > Chondrichthyes > Rajiformes > Arhynchobatidae > Rhinoraja > Rhinoraja longicauda. The sequence goes on along the minus strand of NC_135958.1, from coordinate 2,974,671 downwards.
TTTTCCTGCATCTAGCTTGTCCAGTCCTTTTATAATTTTATATGTTTCTACAAGATCCCCTCTCATCCTTCTAAACTCCAGTGAATACAAGCCAGTGGCAATGGTCATTACATTTAATAGATGCTTTAATTGCAGACTGACACACAGCCACAGGGTAAGGCAGCATGGAGCCTGGTGCCTTCAAGCTCACAAGTTCACAAATTATAGGATTGGAATTAGGCCCATCGAGTTTTTCACTCAGAGTTGTAAATGTGTGGAATTCTCTGCCTCAGAAGGCAGTGGAGGCCAATTCTCTGAATGCTTTCAAGAGGGAGTTGGATAGAGCTCTTAATGATAGCGGAGTCAGGGGGTATGGGGAAAGGGCAGGAACGGGGTACTGATTGAGAATGATCAGCCATGATCACATTGAATGGCGGTGCTGCCTCGAAGGGTTGAATGGCCTCCTCCTGCACCTATTGTCTATTGAGTCCGATCCGCCATTCAATCATGGCTGATCCCTGCCTCCTTGCCCCATTTTGCTGCCTTCTCCTCATAACCCTTGACACGGGTTGGACTCACCAGCCTGGCGTGGCCTTGGGCTGAGAGCAGGCGTGTGCGTCACAGGCAGGGACCTGTGTAATTACAAGGGAGAGCGCAGTCCTGCAGATTTGCTTCTGGACGCGTTTTTAAACACCGCCTGCCCAAAAATACTTCTTCAAGCTGTAACTAGCCGACTGCAGGCAACCCAGCCCAATAACAAACAGTTGTCTCAACTCCCTGAGGAAGGCCAGCCCCATGCTTGGAGTAAACAGGACACAGGCAAAATAGTCTTCAACACGGAGCAGTCTTAGAGAATTAAACATCATTTCACGTCACTGAACGCAAACTGTGGATATCTGATAGCTAAACAGCAGGATCGAGGAACAGCACAATTACAGAATAGGACTCAAAGTGCTGGAGCAGCATCTCTGGAGAACACAAACAGATGATGATTCAGGTCGGGACCCATCTTCAGACCAGGAAATACTCCACCAGGAAATACAGTCTGAATTACACTTTCAGCGAATTAGTCCCACTTTCAGGGTCTTGATACGAACCTGTCCAAATGTCTTTTAAATGATGTTATCGTGCCATGCCGTGTAACCTTGGCACAGTGGGTGGCACGGTGGCGCAGCGGTAGAGTTGCTGCCTTAGAGCACCAGAGACCCGGGTTTGATCTTGACTACGGGTGCCGTCGGTACAGAGTTTGGAGTGACTAGGAGCGACTAGGCTTGTATACACTGGAATGTAGAAGGATGAGAGGGGATCTTATCGAAACATATAAGATTATTAAGGGGTTGGACACGTTAGAGGCAGGAAACATGTTCCCAATGTTGGGGGAGTCCAGAACAAAGGGCCACAGTTTAAGAATAAGGGGTAGGCCATTTAGAACAGAGATGAGGAACAGTCAGAGAGTTGTGAATCTGTGGAATTCTCTGCCTCAGAATTCAGTGGAGGCCAGTTCTCTGAATGCATTCAAGAGAGAGCTAGATAGAGCTCTTAAGGATAGCGGAGTCAAGGGGTATGGGAAGAGGGCAGGAACGGGGTACTGATTGAGAATGATCAGCTGTGATCACATTGAATGGCGGTGCTGGCTTGAAGGGCCGAATGGCCTCCTCCCGCACCTATTGTCTATTGTCTATTGTTTGTATGTTCTCCCCGTGACCTGCGTGGGTTTTCTCCGGGTGCTCCGGTTTCCCCCCACACTCCAAAGACGTGCAGGTTTGTAGGTTGATTGGCTTTGGTAAAATTGTTAAATTGTCCCTAGTGTGTAACGTAGTGCTAGTGCATGTGGTGACCCCTGGTCAGCACAGACTCAGTGGGCCGAAGGGCCTGACTCCATGCTGTATCTCCAAAGGCTAAAGTCTAAAGAGAACATATAACATCGGGTGAGAGCTTAAATGTCGCCAAGGTGAAGCAGACCACAGTTTAGTTTAGTTTAGAGATACCGTGCCCTTTGGCCCACTGAGACTGTGCCAACTAGTGATCCCCACACACTAGCACTATCCATAAACACTAGTTTATGTCAGGGGGTATGGGGAGAAGGCAGGAACGGGGTACTGATTGAGAATGATCAGCCATGATCACATTGAATGGCGGTACTGGCTCGAAGGGCCGAATGACCTATTCCTCCTCCTGCACCTATTGTCTATTGTCATAAACACCAGGGGCAATTTTTACCGAAGCAATTTAACCTACAAACCTGTATGCATTTGGAATGTGGGAGGAAACCGGAGCACCCGGAGAAAACCCGTGTGGTCACGGAGAGAACATATAAACTCCGTTGAGGCAACACCTGTAGTCAGGATGGAACCCGGGTCTCTGGCGCTGTCGAGCAGCAACTACCACTGTGCCACCGGGCCATCCCAAATTCTATATCTATTTTTATAATACATAGCTGGGGGTCGATGCAACTGGAGATGAACGCCACCAAGGATTAAGGTAAGAATAAAAAATACACTGGCCTCGTGGCTGAGTGGAAATTGCCACATCTACTTTGTACGGTTAATTATTGTAAGCGTATGATGCACATTTCTCCCTCAGGCTAAGTTACATCGATGTAGGCCGCTCCCTAAGTGAAGCCTGAAATTTAAATATCTGAAAATTGCTTCCAGGAATCGACGATGGGGAGCTGAATGCGTCCGAGTTGAAGTTCACGGTGTTGAGAGGCTAGGGTTATGTTTAGCTTTATTATTGTCACCAGTACCGAGGTATTGTGAAGAAACCTTTTTTACACGCTGTGCAATGAGATCACATATACTACACCATAAATACTTTCAAATTAAACTCAAGTGCAATAGAGGGAGCAAAGGGAAAGACACAGAGTAGAGAGTATAGTTCTCATCAGTTCCATAGACAGTATTCATTCACAAAATGCTGGAGTAACTCAGCAGGTCAGGCAGCATCTCGGGAGAGAAGGAATGGGCGACGTTTCGGGTCGAGACCCATACCTTCTCTCCTGAGATGCTGCCTGACCTGCTGAGTTACTCCAGCATTTTGTGAATAAATACTTTCGATTTGTACCAGCATCTGCAGTTATTTTCTTATAGTTCTTATAGTTCCATAGACAAGAGTCTACGGGGCAGAGGTGGATGGAACAGTGCCTAGCTTATGACAGGGCCGTTCAGAAGCCTAATAACAGAGGGGGAAGAAACTCTGAAGAAGTTCCTGTGTCTGGTGGTGTGCACTTTCAAGTTTCTGCACCTTCTGTCAGATGCGAACGGGGACAGGAAGGAATGAGCGGGTTGGGACAAGTCTTTGATTGTGTTGGCCGCTGTCTGGGCAGTCTGGTTGGCTGCTGTGTGTGGGCAGTCTGGTCTGGTCTGGTTGGCTGCTGTGTGTGGGCAGTCTGGTCACTGTGGTGTGGGCAGTCTGGTCTGGTCTGGTTGGCTGCTGTGTCTGGGCAGTCTGGTCTGCTGTGGTGTGGGCAGTCTGGTCTGGTCTGGTTGGCTGCTGTGTGTGGGCAGTCTGGTCACTGTGGTGTGGGCAGTCTGGTCTGGTCTGGTTGGCTGCTGTGTGTGGGCAGTCTGGTCACTGCTGTGTGGGCAGTCTGGTCACTGTGGTGTGGGCAGTCTGGTCTGGTCTGGTCTGCTGTGGTGTGGGCAGTCTGGTCTGGTCTGGTTGGCTGCTGTGTGTGGGCAGTCTGGTCACTGTGGTGTGGGCAGTCTGGTCTGGTCTGGTTGGCTGCTGTGTCTGGGCAGTCTGGTCTGCTGTGGTGTGGGCAGTCTGGTCTGGTCTGGTTGGCTGCTGTGTGTGGGCAGTCTGGTCACTGTGGTGTGGGCAGTCTGGTCTGGTCTGGTTGGCTGCTGTGTGTGGGCAGTCTGGTCACTGCTGTGTGGGCAGTCTGGTCACTGTGGTGTGGGCAGTCTGGTCTGGTCTGGTCTGCTGTGGTGTAGGCAGTCTGGTCTGGTCTGGTTGGCTGCTGTGTGTGGGCAGTCTGGTCTGTGTGACGGACTGGGGTTCATCTACAACTCTCTGCAATTTCTGGCGGTCTTGGGCGGAGCTGTCCCCAAAGCAAACTGTCCTGCAACCCAACAAGATGCTTTCTGTGGTGCATCTGTGGAGGTTTCGGGTCTGGAGAAGGGTCTCGACCCGAAACGTCACCCGTTCCTTTTCTCCAGAGTTGCTGCCTGACCCGCTGAGTTACTCCAGCTTTTTGTGTAAATAACCTTCCTTGACAATGCTAATTAAATCATGAAAAGGCGTTCTGATGTGAGATTTTGCTAAAGGCAGCATGAGTGATTGAATCAATGAACAGGTGCTTAGCATTTGCAATGTCTCGCGGCATTATCAGATCAATGTGGTTGAGCAGCAGAGAGAGGATGGAGACAGCACTGATCGATCCGGCAGTGATACGGGCCAGACATCGTCACATGGAACCATCTTGATGGGGCATCATGGTGGCATGAACATGATGGGCCGAAGGGCCGGTTTCATGTTCATAAGAGATAGGACCAGAATGAAGCCATTCGGCCCATCAAGTCAACTCCACCATTCAATCATGGCTGATCTATCTTTTTTTCTCCAACCCCATTCTCCTGCCTTCTCCCCATAACCCCTGACACCCACACTAATCAAGAATCTGTCAATCTCCGCCTTAGAAATACCCACTGACTTGGCCTCCACAGCCGACTGTGGCAAAGAATTCCACAGGTTCACCACCCTCTGACTAAATAAATTCCTCCTCGTCTCCTTTCTAAAGGCATGTCTCTTTATTCTGAGACTCTCCCACTAGTGGAAACGTTCTCGCCACACCCACCCTATCCATGACCGTGCTGTTTGACTCATAGTCGGCCCAACTTGCCCACACCAACCATGTCTCACCAAGCAAGTCCCACTTGCCAGCGTTTGGCCCGTATCCCTCTCAACCTGTCCTATCCATGTACCCGTCTGAATGTTGAAACGTTGAGATAGTCACTGCCTCGACTACCTCCACATACCCATCACCCTTTGTGCTGTTTGTTGGAGCAGGAGTGGGTGAGGACAGTTCTCATGGTCATTGCAGAGGACACGGAGTGCTGGAGTAACTCAGCTGGTCAGGTTGCACCACTGAGGATCGCAGGAAGGGACTGCAGATGCTGGTTTACACCGAAGATAGACACAAAATGCTGGAGTAACTCAGCGGGTCAGGCAGCATCTATGGAGAACATGGATGGGTGATGTTTCGGGTTGAGACCCTTCCTCAGACCCAAGGGTCTCAACCTGAAACGTCACTGATTCCTTTTCTCCAGAGCTGCTGCCTGACCCGCTGAGTTACTCCAGTATTTTGCGTTTATATTTGGCACCATTGAGGACATGGATAGATGATATTTTGGGTCAGCACTCTTCTTCAAAAGAAGTGTCTTCGTCCGGTCTTCAAACTGGAATCCCAACCTCAAACATTGGCAACAGTATCTGTGCCCTCTAGGGATGCTGCCTGGCCCACTGAATTACTCCGGCACTTTGAGTTCTACTGAAGTTTCCTGCATCCTTCTGTCGACCCCATCACGGACATTCGACCTTGCCTCTGGAACCGTTACAATGCTGAGAACTATGTTTTGTACCCTCTAGTTCTCCCTTCGTCCTGCCTATCGTTCTCGAGTCGAAGTACAGCGATATCTGACTTGATAGGATTGCGTGCAAAGAAAAGCTTTTCTCTGTACCTCGGGACACGTGAACCTGAGCCTAAATAAAAGGTTTGGTCACGCAGTATTTGAGAGAGAGAGATTAAAGTGGATGTAGGATGGCTCTTTCTATCCAGTGCAGCAACTTTAAATTCATACACACCTGGGGGACTAATCACACAGTCTCTGCTGCAGAACGACAATGGGACTTGAAGGCACGTTCTTCGCTTCATTGCAGCCGCTTTGCTGCAAGAAATTTTATATTCCAGCATCATTACACACAAATCCACACCAGCTCTGTGCGGAGTAATGCTGCCAATCAATCGCCCATGGTTGTGCAAGTTATTTTCCCTTCAAAAGCTGATCCAATTTCCAGCAGAAAGCGCTGTTTGACTCCGTTTCCACCGCTCCTACCCACTGTGAATTGCAGATCAAAACCACTGCGTCCAAAGTAGGTTGATGTCATTAACTTGCCTTTACACAGTGCGCTTGCAAGGCTAAATGTCCCAAGCTACTATTAGAAGACGGTCAGAATATAAAGGTTGACAGAGCCGCTGGCAATGGGCAAGATAAGTGCATGTTTTTAAGAAGAATCTTAAAAGTAGGAGAGGGAGATTAGTTTAGTTTACTTTAGTTTAGAGATGCCGTGCAGAAACAGGCCCTTCGGCCCACCGGGTCCGTGCCGACCAGCGATCCCTATCCACTACCACTGCCCTGCACACTGGGAACAGTTTACAATTTTACCGAAGCCAATTCACCTACAAACCTGCACGTGTTTGAAGTGTTGAAGGAAACCGAAGCACCCGGAGAAAACCCACGTGGTCCCGGGGAGAAGGTACAAACTACATCCAGACCAGCACCCGTGGACAGGATGGAACCCGGGTCTCTGGCGCTGTAAGGCAGCAGCCTCACCGCTGTGCCACCGTGCTGCCCCCGAGAGAGGGAGTTCCAGAATGTGTGGCCTGTGCACTTGAAGGATGATTTAATCAGTAAAGTGACTGCCATTAAAACACAAACAGAAGGGCAGTGCTGGTGAGACCACCGGGTTAACTGATGTAATGAGAAATTCCTCAAGAAATGGGCGGCACGGTGGCGCAGCGGTAGAGTTGCTGCCTTACAGCGCCAGAGACCCGGGTTCCATCGGTAGAGTTGCTACCAGCGGTAGAGTTGCTGCCTTACAGCGCCAGAGACCCGGGTTCCATCGGTAGAGTTGCTACCAGCGGTAGAGTTGCTGCCTTACAGCGCCAGAGACCCGGGTTCCATCGGTAGAGTTGCTACCAGCGGTAGAGTTGCTGCCTTACAGCGCCAGAGACCCGGGTTCCATCGGTAGAGTTGCTACCAGCGGTAGCGTTGCTGCCTTACAGCGCCAGAGACCCGGGTTCCATCCCGACTCTGGGTGCTGTCTGTGCGGAGTTTGCACGTTCTCCCAGTGTGGGTTTTCTCCGGGTGCTCCGGTTTCCTCCCACACTCCAAAGACGTACAGGGTTTGCAGTTAATTGGCTTTGGTAAAGATTGTAAATTGTCCCCAGTGTGTGTGTGTGGGATAGTGCACACATACAGTGTGATCGCTGGTCGGCATGGGCTCGGTGGGCCGCACTGTATCTCTAAAGTACTCAAAGTAAAGTGAAGAGTGGGAATGCTTCCAGAAAATTGAATTGTGGTGTATAAGAATATGATATGCATATTGAATGACTTGCGCGATTGTATACATGTGCGGGGAGAATCAAGATGGCGATAACATGACAACAGCACGTTTAAATACTTGTGTGTTCCGAGTTTTATTCCGAGTCCGATTCCAGCACAAATACATAACACAAAATGATCTTATTAAAGATAATTTTGACCAAGTCTTTAGGAGCACAGATAAATGAAGACTTCCACTTGATTAAAAGCCATGAAACCAAATCTCTTCATTCCCCTCTCCTCTGACACATTGCCCAGATAAGGTGGACCATTACACTTCACCTTCAGGGTTTATGGAGAATCAGATGTTAGTGAAGATGGATTCTTCACCTCGACTCTGTTTCAAATAAAAAGGTTATAAAATGCTGAGTAGAGTTGCTAAATGTCCCGTATTAGCCGAGACATCCCGTATTTTGGGCTAAATTGGTTTGTCCCATATGGGACTGCCCTTGTCCCGTATTAGGCCCGGGGGGCGCTGTAGGCCCGGACACTGTAGGACCGGACACTATAGGCCCGGACACTGTAGGCCCGGACACTGTAGGCCCGGACACTGTAGGCCCGGACGCTGTAGGCCCGGACGCTGTAGGCCCGGACGCTGTAGGCCCGGACGCTCTAGGCCCGGACGCTGTAGGCCCGGACGCTGTAGGCCCGGACGCTGCAGGCCCGGACGCTGTAGGCCCAGACACTAGGCCCAGACACTGTAGGCTCGGACACTGTAGGCCCGGATGCTGTATCGCCGGACAGTGTAGGTCCGGATAGTGTAGGTCCCAAGGCCCGGCCCGGGCAGCCGCCATTGGTGGAGCGGGAGCACGTGGCCTCCGGCTGGGTGAGGCCGCGAGGCGGTGACGTCACCTTGTTCCGTATTTGGGAGTGAGGAAGTTGGTAACCCTAGTTCACGGGCTGATCCAGTCAACTGCGACGGAGGGCTGCCTTGTAAGAGCCTCTGGCTCGCCTGGATCGGGAGTCGCTCAACCAGACCGAGCGAGCGGGCGGACCAGGCTTTGGACTTTGGAAATGGCACCAAAAGATGGCGGTGCCCGGATGTGTACATTTGCACAATGATTATCACTGTGCAGTTGCTATGTGATCAATAAAGCAACATTGAACCACTGAACAAGCTGGAGGCTTTGCAGGCATATTTCAGCCTGAGAGCTTTGGGGAGATTCAGAGGGGAGATCGAATGCAGGAAAGCAGCAAATGAGTTAGGGGGCCGCTGTTATCAGCAGGGCCAGTAAATGCCATCTGCCCCACACCTTCGTCTCACCAGCTGATCTCCTCCTGGACTTGTATGGGAGGTGGAACAGGAATCTTGCACCTTGCTAAAGGGGGGGAATGCATCTAATCCAGACTCTGCAGCTCACCATTTGCAAACATACAGATTTACACAGAGTGTAACCTGATGAATAGGAAAAAAAAACCTTCACTTTTATGCAGGGGACAAGAATGATCATGTTCCGAAATGAATGGAGGCTTCAGAAAACAAGTGCGTACAAGAGACGACACAGTGGAAGGATTATTCTTAAGTTTAAAGCCCTGTTTATGGTCATTCCTCTGGGAGATTGGCCGCATAAATTATTTTTAGATTTGAAAGGCGGCGTGGCTGGGGTTGGAGGGTTCCGGAAGGGGTTGTTTCGTCTGTTGATTCCTACAATGCCAGTCATTCCCATTACAAAATGGCCATTCCCAAAGTGGGAGCCCCAACGCTAAATTCTGTTGTTTAATTCAGTTTAGTTTCGAGATGCAGCGCGGAAACAGGCCTTTCGGCCCACCGGGTCCGCGCCGCCCAACGATCCCTGCACGCTAACACTATCCTACACACACTAGGGACAATTTACAGTTACGCCAAGCCAATTAACCTACAAACCTGGACGTCTTTGGAGTGTGGGAGGAAACCGAAGATCTCGGAGAAAACCCACGCAGGTCACGGGGAGAACGTACAAACTCCGTACAGACGGCGCCCATAGTCGGGATGGAACCCGGGTCTCTGGCGCTGTGAGGCAGCAACTCTACCGCTGAGCCACTGTGCCCAGCTTAGGGAGAAGAAGCATTTTAAAATGGAAAGTTCGGGGAGGAATCTGTTATCCATTCGGCAGCAAGGAAGTGCAACGGTAGGTGGAAAGAATTGATACCTCGTTTATGTCTTTACAAAAACAAGTTGTAGGATGAAGACAAGACAGGACTGACCAGTTAAGGGCCACGGAAAAATCTAACGCCAATCTATCGATCAAAGCTCCTTCGGATTTTAAGTCAAACGTCATAGTGTCACAACGCATGGGAACAGGCCCTTCGGCCTAACTTGCCCACACCGACCACCATGTCCCATCCACACTAGTCCCACCTGCCTGCGTTTGGCCCATATCTCTTTGCAACCTATCCTATGCACGTTCCTGTCTACATGTTTCTTAAACATTGCCACTGTACCTGCCCCAACTACCTCCTCCGGCAGCTCGCTCCATACACCCACCCACCCTTTGTGTAAAAAGGTTACCCCTCAGGTGCCTATTAAATCTTTTACACCCTCACCTTAAACCCATGTCCTCAGGTTCTCGATTCCCCTACTCTGGGCAAGAGACTCTGTGTGCATCTATCCGATCTATTCCTCTCGTGACGTGACAAACTAGTTTTATTTACTTCGTACTATCTTCCTGTAATTTTGAGTTGAACGTACGGTTCCATTCCTTGCAGTATTCAACACCCTTGGGCGATAAATGCCAGTGAAAGCCATGTGACTGTGGATGGAGCTCGCTGCTGTCAGAGAGACAGTCTCACGTCATTAGTTCACAGAGTGGTGCCTGCACATAAGTCCTTCCCTGACAAATATAAATAATGAGAGACTTGCACCCCTTGGTAGGAAACATTCCCCCTGAGCAGAGGTGTCTGTGACTGGAAAGCAGAGGTTGAGGTGAAGGGTGGGAGATTTAGAGGGGACTTATAAGTTCATAAGATATAGGAGCAGAATTAGACCATTCGACCCATCGAGTCTACTCTGCCATTCAATCGTGGCTGATCTGTCTTCCCTCTCAACCCCATTCTCCTGCCTTCTCCCCATAATCCCTGACACCCGTACTAATCGAGAATCCTTCAATCCCCGCCCTACAAATTCCCAATGACTTGGCCTCCACAGCCTTCTGTGGCAATGAACTCCACAGATTCACCACCCTCCAACTACAGAAATGCCTCCTCGTCTCCCTTTTAAAGTTACGTCCTTTTATTCTGAGGCTGTGCCCTCTGGTCCTAGACACTCCCACTAGTGGAAACATCCTCTCAACATCCACTCTATCCAAGCCTTTCACTATTCGGTAAGTTTCAATGAGGTCCCCCCCCAAATTTGAGGAAGGATATTCTTGCTATTGAGGGCGTGCAGCGTAGGTTTACTAGGTTAATTCCCGGAATGGCGGGACTGTCATATGTTGAAAGACTGGAGCGACTAGGTTTGTATACACTGGAATTTAGATGAGAGGGGATCTTATCGAAACATATAAGATTATTAAGAGGTTGGACACGTTAGGGGTAGGAAACGTGTTCCCAATGTTGGGGGTGTCCAGAACCAGGGGCCACAGTTTAAGAATAAGTGGTAGGCCATTTAGAATGGAGATGAGGAAAAACTTTTTCAGTCAGAGAGTTGTAAATGTGTGGAATTCTCTGCCTCAGAAGACAGTGGAGGCCAATTCTCTGAATGCATTCAAGAGAGAGCTAGATAGAGCTCTTAAGGATAGCGGAGTCAGAGGGTATGGGGAGAAGGCAGGAACGGGGTACTGATTGAGAATGATCAGCCATGATCACATTGAATGGCGGTGCTGGCTCGAAGGGCCGAATGGCCTCCTCCTGCACCTGTTGTCTATTCTTGTAAACTCCAGTGAGTACAGGCCCAGTGCCTTCAAACGCTCAGCACATGTCAACCCAAATATCCCCGGGATTTTTCTCGGAAAACCTTGTAAAGTTGAGGAAGAATTTTTCTCAACAAAAAGATGGCTAAAATCTGGAAGGCACATTCTGAGGAGCATTGAAGGCATGTTTTCTGATGGCATTTGAAGTACTTAGACGAGCACTTGAGACACAATGTCTTTGAAGGGTAAGGACTTAGAGATGGAAAATTGGTGTTTGATGATCGGCATGCTATTGTTGGCCAAAGAGCCCGTTCCCAAGCTGCACCATTTCATGACTCCACAATGGAGAGTACCTGAGATTGTTTCACACAGATGGGTTCCAGTATAATACATTCTAAATGGTGGGCTTCAAGGAATTCAAGACAGCCATCCTCTACCAATACAAGGGCAGAGCCACAAAGAAGGTTTGGGGCAAGGGGTAGAGTTGCCAACTTCCTCACTGTGAGTTAGCAACACAAGGGGTAGACTGAGATTGACTCCTCCCCTCCCCCCTCCTCCTCAACCAATCTTTGCACATCCCCAAAACCTTCCCATTCGTCACTTTAATTTCATGTTTCATGTATCTTTTGTTTTTATAGCTGTTGGCAGATTAATCTCCCTCCTGGGATAAATAAAGCTCTATCGTATTGCATTGATGTGGATTAAGTGCAGGTAGATCCAAGTTAGTCCTGGCATTATGTACGGCACAGGCCTAGTGGGCCGAAGGGCCTGTTACTGTGCTGAACGTTTCTGTGCTCTACCCCAAGGCTCCATGTTATAAAATGAAAGGGAAAGTGCTTCGTTGCACCTGGCTGGAGACATCAAAGGGCTATATCTTTGGCTGTCAGCAGCATGGTGCCAGCTGGGTGCAGTAAATCAGGATTCTGTAACCAAAATGAGAGTCGCTTTGACCGGGCAGTTGCTGCCTGGTGCAGAGGGCAGCCGGTGGGAGAGATAGATGCCGTGGGGCCCACGCCTGAGATATTCCGCTGACTGGACACATCCGTCACGTGTACTCAACCGGGGGGCCTGCCGAGTGCGCGATCACTGAGCTGAGATCAAGTCCCCTGCCCTGCGAGTGGCACTAAGCCACTCTGATGACTTTCACAGGACACTTGCAGGCAAACCTTTCTTCTCATTCAACTCGAGAACCAGAGGACACAGGCTTAGATTGAGGGGTGGTAGATTTAATATGAAGCGGAGGTGAGTTGAGTTGAGTTGAGTTGAGGAGGAAAAAAACTGCAGATGCTGGTTTAAATCGAAGGTAGACGCAAAATGCTGGAGTAACTCAGTGGGTCAGGCAGCATCTCGGGAGAGAAGGAATGGGTGAAGTTTTGGGTCGAGACCTTTCTTCCACAAATTCCACAAATTCACAACTCTCTGGGTGAAAAAGTTTCTGAAGAAGGGTCTCGACCCGAAACGTCACCCATTCCTTCTCTCCCGAGATACTGACCCGCTGAGTTACTCCAGCATTTTGTGTCTACCTTTGAGTTGAGTTGAGTTGAGTTGAGTTTAGTTTAGTTAGCCCACCGAGTCCGCGCCGACCAGCGATCCCCGCACACAAGCACTATCCAACACACTAGGGACAATTTGACTATTTTCTAACGAAGCCAATTAACCTACAACCTGTAGGTCTTTGAAATGTGGGAGGAAACCGGAGCACCCGGAGATAACTCACGCGGTCAGGGGGAGAAAGTACAAACTCCGTACAGACAGCACCCGTAGTCAGGATCGAACCCGGGTCTCTGGTGCTGGGAGGAAGCCTCTTTAGTTGCTGGTGGGTGTATGGAACAAGTCCGGGGAAGCAGTTGAGGCAGGAACTATCGCAACTTTTAAGAAACATTCAGGCAGGTACATGGATTGGACAGGTTGAGAGGGATATGGGCCAAACGCAGGCAGGTGGGACTAGGGAAGATGGGGCATGTTGGCTGGTGTGGGCAAGTTGGGCCGAAGGACCTGTTTCCATGCTGCATGACTCCAACCCACACTGCTAGAAGGGATTGATTTCTTGCTCGTACGGTCGCCAGCTCACAGTGTAGATCGGAAGCCTTCCTGCTGTGTTCCCAGTCTGGCCATGAAGAGGAATCAATCACAACCACAATCATCAATCAAATTTGTCAAAGTGGAACTGCTGAACGAAAAAAATAAACGATGAGGCAGAAGGGCCTTCGGATCGATCGCTTGGCAGATATTCCAGCGCGCGGAAAGCAACACAAACGTCAAAACACCAAGAACAAAATGCTGGGGCTGACATCTGATTCTTGGCATGTGGTGGAAAGGGCCATATCGTCATAATATTCAGGTTTGAGTGACATCTTCCACAAAGCCTGTACAATCACAAGGAAAGCACAGCCCACTATAACGCAGGCCCAGGTTACATTGCCATGGACACGGAATCAAATGCATACAGAATCACATGGATTTTAGATTAGGTTTCATATCCTGCTGCAGCTACACAGGAAAGTGGCAACATTGATTTCTTCCTTTCTTGAACTTAATGATGAAAAGCATGAGAGCAGCTTCACATTAGAAGAGTGGAGTTGTGCCGTGAGGAAACTGGCCCTTCAGCTCAACTCTTCCATTGCCAACCAAGACTTTGTGTGGAGTGGTGTGGGCTGAATCACCTGCAGCTCAACACCGACAAGACTGAGGGGTTGGTGGTGGAGTTGAGGAGGAGAGGAACATCCATGTCCCCTGTCTCCATCAATGGTATGGATGTGCAGTTTACCAGGGTGTACAAATACCTGGGAGTGTACCTGGACAGTAAACTGGACTGGTCCAGGAACGCTGAGGCCCTGTGCAAGAAGGGACAGAGCCAGCTGTACTTGGCTCCGCTCCTTCAACGTCTGCAGTGAGATGTTGCAGATGTTCTACCAATCGGTGGTGGCCAGTGCCATCTTCTTTGCTGCTGTGTGCCGGGGCCATGGACTCCAACAGGATCAACAGACCCATCAGGAAGGCTGGCTCTGTCCTGTGGGGGGAGTTGGATTCATGGGGGGAGGTCTTGGAGGGGAGGATGCTCCTCAAACTGCGGAGCATCCTGGACAATCCAGCTCACCCCCTCCATGACACACTGGTCAACCTGAGGAGCACCTTCAGCAACAGACTGGTCCCACCAAGATGCAGCACAGAACGAACGCCACAGGAGATCCTTCTTCCCTGTGGCTATCAAACTGTACAACTCCTCCCCCTTCTGTCGTGGGCTAGACTGAGACTGACCCCCCCCCAGTCCCCCCCCCCCCCCCCAATCTTTGCACATCCCCAAAGCCTTGCCACTTGTCACTTTAATTTCATGTTTCATGTATTTTTGTTTTATAATGACTATTGGCACAATAATTTCCCTCCTGGGATAAATAAAGTTCTATCGTATCGTATCGCATCACATTGTTCCATCCAAGCTAGCCCTATTTGTCCACTCCTGGCCAATATCCCTCCACACCCGTCCTGTCCACGTACCTGTCTTTTAAATGTTCTTATTGCATATGCCTCAACTACCTCCCCTGGGAGCTCATTCCATACTCCCACCACTCTCCGAGTGAAAACACAGTAGGTGAATCCAGGTCCAGAGAACATAGGTTTAAGGTGAGGAAATCTGAGGGGTAAATGTTTCACACACAGGGTGCTGGGTGTGTATGGAACGAGCTGCCAGAGGAGGTAGTTGAGGCAGGGACTATCCCAATGTTTAAGAAACAGTCAGACAGGTACATGGACAGGACAGGTTTGGAGAGATATGGGCCAAACGCGGGCAGGTGGGACCAGTGTAGTTGGACGATGTGGACAAGTTGGGCCGAAGGGCCTGTTTCCACACTCTATCACTCTACAACTCAGGTTCCTATTCAATCTTTCCCCTCTCCCCTTAAACCTATCCCCTCTGGTTCTAGATTTCCCTACTTTGGGTAAAAGATTCTGTGCATCTACCCTGTCTATTCGTCTTATGACCTTACGCACCTGTATAAGATTACCTTCAGCCTCCTGCGATCCAAGGAATAAAGTTCCATCCTTCTCAACCTCTCCCTCCACCTCAAGTCCTCAAGTCCCGGCAACATCTTAATTCTCTGCCTCAGAAAGCAGTGGAGGCCAATTCTCTGAATGCATTCAAGAGAGAGCTGGATAGAGCTCTTAAGGATAGCGGAGTCAGGGGGTATGGGGAGAAGGCAGGAACGGGGTACTGATTGAGAATGATCAGCCATGATCACATTGAATGGCGGTGCTGGCTCGAAGGGCCGAATGGCCTCCTCCTGCACCTATTGTCTGTTGTCTATTGTCATCCTCGTAAACCTTCTCTACACCCTTCACAGCGTAACAACATCCTTCCGAAGCAGGGGTGACCAAAGCAGAACACAATACTCCAAACGCAGCCTCACCAACAGCTTACACAAAGGAGTTGTTTATGGGAGCGGTCCATTGTCGTCAAGGCACCAATGAGGGAGAATCTACGAAGGTCCAATCTGCAGATTGTGCTGATGGAGAGCGGTGAAGTTTCCCACAAAACGCTTCTCCTTTTATTTTACAACGTGTTTAATCTGGTCGGTTGGAAAAACTAAAAACAACGAGCCCTTTAATTTAACTGAAGCATCTGCCTTGCACAAATGAATTTGTTCCTTTTGATTTACAGCTGCAGATTCTCTGTAATAATGGGATGCAGACGTCTCCAGTTTAAACACAGGTAGCTACAAGGGAGTCTGGAAGCCCCAACAACATCTTGCACACACTGACAGCAGCAAATGTTGCTTTCTACGCACAACACGGGTTTGGTGGGGGGCACGGTGGCGCAGCGGTAGAGTTGCTGCCTTACAGTGAATGCAGCGCTGGAGACTCGGGTTCGATCCCGACTAAGGGTGCTGCCTGTACGGAGTTTGTACGTTCTCCCCGTAACCTGCGTGGGTTTTCTCCGAGATCTTCGGTTTCCTCCCACACTAAACACGTACGGGTTTGTAGGTTAATTGGCTTGGTGAATGTAAAAATTGTCCCTAGTGGGTGTAGGATGGTGTTAATGTGCGGGGATCGCTGGGCGGCGCGGACCCGGTGGGCCGAAAGGACTTGTTTCCGCGCTGTATCTCTAAACTAAAGAGGGATTGACCAGGGGAAATCTCTGTCCGATGGTTTTCCGGAGCATAACGCTGGTATCCCTTATGTAAGGTGGTGCTTAACATCTGGTAATCGTCCTTCAGCATGGCACTGTGGATATCTCTGATATCCAGATACAGCAAGTGAATTGGCATCTTGTTCTCAGCATCTTGTTGGGCAGTTTGCTTGACCAGCATCTCCATAAAGACTGGAGCGACTAGGCTTGTATACACTGGAATTTAGAAGGATGAGAGGGGATCTTATCGAAACGTATAAGATTATTAAGGGGTTGGACACGTTAGAGGCAGGAAACATGTTCCCAATGTTGGGGGAGTCCAGAACCAGGGGCCACAGTTTAAGAATAAGGGGTAGGCCATTTAGAACAGAGATGAGGAAAAACTTTTTCAGTTAGAGAGTTGTGAATCTGTGGAATTTGACTCAGAAGGCAGTGGAGGCCAATTCTCTGAATGCATTCAAGAGAGAGCTAGATAGAGCTCTTAAGGATAGCGGAGTCAGGGGGTATGGGGAGAAGGCAGGAACGGGGTACTGATTGAGAATGATCAGCCATGATCACATTGAATGGCGGTGCTGGCTCGAAGGGCCGAATGGCCTCCTCCTGCACCTATTGTCTATTGTCTGTTGTCTATCATACTTCACGTTGTTGGATTACTAGTTTTGAGGCGTCCCATCTGCCTGTGATACTGCATTGTTACTGCCCAATGTTAAAGGCCCTCTGCAAGAACACTCTGCATTCTTCCTGCATTACCCACGTTGATGTGGGGATGCTTGTGTCAGCACATTTCTCTGGTCCGCCAGTGGGTTTGCCTACGGTCACAGCAGCACAAGATACGCTGTGTCAGACAGACGTCAGACAGACGTTGGGAACTCGGAAGGAGGCGGTTGACTGGTTGGAGAGAAATCCCAGGAGAGATTTGTGGATTACAAACCGAAAATGTGAAACCAAGCACCAAGTTCAACAAACCAGGGCGACTCACTCTTTGCCTCCCACATCTCGTCCTCCATGTACTTACTACGTTCAGGATTTCTTCCCCCCCCCCCCCCCCCCCCCCGGGTGGCACAGTGGTAGCGTTGCTGCCTTACAGCACCAGGGACCCGGGTTCGATCCTGTCTACGGGTGCTGCAGTCTGGTCTGCCCCAACAGCTGCTGACGACCTTCTACCGCTGCACCATTGAGAGCATCCTAATGCATGGCATCCCTGTGTGGTACCTCAGCTGCACGGAGGCAGAGAGGAGAGCTCTTCAGCGGGTAGTCCATAGAGCTCAGAGGGCCATCGGAACACAGCTACCAGCCTTGGAGGGCATCTACAACACACGATGCCTCAGAAAAGCCACCAGCATCCACAAAGACTCTTCACACCCCTGCAACAGTCTGTTCGAACTCCTTCCATCGGGCAAACGATACAAGGCCTTCTACGCCCGCACCTCCAGACTCAGGAACAGCTTCATCCCCAGGGCCATAGCTGCTATGAACCGGTCCTGCTGAGCCGGATGGTCACATCGCACAGTGAACCGGCACAGACCTACTTGCACTTTATTCTGTTTTAAAACTGTTCTAACTTGTTTCATCGGGTTGTTTAAATTAATACTGACTAGCTAATTAATTCATTGCATCGTATGGGAGGCGCATTCCCAATCTCGTTGTACCCTTGTACAATGACATATTGTATTGTATTGTACCCGAGTTTGTACGTTCTCCCTGTGACAGTGTGGCTTTCTCCGGGTGCTCCAGTTTGTACGTTCTCCCTGTGACAGTGTGGCTTTCTCCGGGTGCTCCAGTTTGTACGTTCTCCCCGTGACAGTGTGGCTTTCTCCGGGTGCTCCAGTTTGTACGTTCTCCCTGTGACAGTGTGGCTTTCTCCGGGTGCTCCAGTGTCCTCCCACATCCCAAAGACGTGCAGGTTTCGTTAGGTTAACTGGCCTCTGTAAAAATGCCCCTGGTGTTGAAGGAGTGGATGGGAAAGTGGGATAACAGTGAATCAGCAGGTAATCGATGGTTGGCGTGCACAAGGGGTGGGGGCTGAATGGCCTGTTTCCATGCTATATTTCCCCAAAAATAAACCGCAGCTTTTGAACCAGTGTCGCTGGACTGATTATGAAGTGACGAAATGATAATAAATCCCGGATTGTGTTAGTGTACAGGCGGCACGGTGGCACAGCTGGTAGAGCCGCTGCCTCACAGCGCCAGAGACCCTGGTTCCATCCCCACCTCGGCTGCTGTCTGTGTGGAGTTTGCACGTTCTCCCCATGACCGCACTTGGAGGAAACCAACGGGGCTGCTGGGAGAACGTGCAGACCGCACTCGAGGTCAGGATGGAACCCGTGTCTCTGACGCAGTGAGGCAGCAGGACTACCAGCTGTGGTCAGGATGGAACCCACGTTGGTCAGGATGGAACACGTGTCTCTGACACATTGAGGCAGCAGAACTACCTCTGCCACAGAAGGTAGTTGAGGCCAGTTCATTGGCTATATTTAAGAGGGAGTTAGATGTGGCCCTTGTGGCTAAAGGGATCAGGGGGTATGGAGAGAAGGCAGGTACGGAATAATGAGTTGGATGATCAACCATGATCGTATTGAATGACGGTGCAGGCTCGAAGGGCCGAATGGCCTACTCCTGCACCTACTTTCTATGTTTCTATGTTTCCAGCTGTGGTCAGGATGGAACCCACGTCTCTGACGCAGAGAGGCAGCAGAACTACCAGCCGTGTCACCACAACATCAAAAGTAGTCATCTCCCCACAAAGATTTGTTGGACATCCTGAGACCATGAAAGGCTCGATTTAGAGTCATAGAGTCATAGAGTGACACAGTGTGGAAACAGGCCCTTTAGCCCAACTCGCCCACGCCAGCCAACATGTCTCAGCTACACTAGTCCCACCTGCCTGCGCTTGGTCCATAACCCTCCACACCTGTCTTATCCATGTACCTGTCTAACTGTTTCTTAAACGTTGGGATAGTCCCAGCCTCAACTACCTCCTCTGGCAGCTCGTTCCATACACCCACCACCCTTTGTGTGAAAAAGTTACACCTCATAGATTCCTATTAAATCTTTTCCCCTTCACCTTGAACCTATGTCCTCTGGTCCTCCATTCCCCTAGTCTAGGCAAGAGACTCTGTGCGTCTACCCGATCTATTCCTCTCATGGTTTTATACACCTCTATAAGATCTCCCCTTATCCTCCTGCGAAATCCAGGTTCTTTTTCATTATTCCCCGCCCTGAAACTGTTTGAGGGACCATCCCTTAAATGGCAAAACCACTGAAAAAATACACGAGGAAAGTCCAGAAGAGTTTTGTTTTTGGTTTTCCTCCCCCATCTCAGGGAGAATCGTGTGCTGTTTCCCGGGAAATGTAGTCGAAGAAAGATGCTTTACATCTGTTAAGACAATGGACGTCCATTATTAACCCAGAACAAATACCTCCTGAAAACAACAGCAAGCTGTTCCTCATGTTCACCAGATTGTGCAGTTTGCCGGCTCTGTGCTCCCAGTTAAACTGTGCATTCCACAAGGAATTCCATGCCAAATCCTCGGATGACCAGAAAGAGATTCAGGTTTCATTAACTTTCACACTCAAAACATTCCACACGAGTTGCTCATTCTGCAAGAAAAGATTGTGGTGTTCAGAATCGCAGAATCCCACAGGAGGGGAAGAGTTCATACAATGCCTGGTTTCTGTGCCTAAAGTGCTGAGCAAAATGTGCCAATATCTCTCTCCCCCCTCTCTTCCAGAAAGTCAGGCAATATTTCCCCTTTTGAAAACTTAAAGTCACAGCGTGGAAACGGCTCTCGGGCTGACCGAGTCCACGCCAACCACCGATCGCCGGTTCACACTGGTTCCACGCGTCCCCACCTCCCTGCAAATTAGAGGGGATTTACTGAGGGCCGATTAACCGACAAACACGCCCGCCTTTGGAATGTGGGAGGGAACCGGAGAGCCCGGAGGAGGCGCACGCGGTCACGGGGAGGACGTGCAAACTCCCCACGGCCAGTGCCCGAGGTCAGGATCGAACCTGGGCCCCTGGCGCCGTGAGGCAGCAGCTCTGACAGCTGCACCACCCTAAGAATAAAGATCATGAAAAAAGCACTCTGGAAATCCTAGCCAGTGTTTCTTCTTCCTCTTGGTGTTTATTTATAGAAATATACTATATATATATACAGCCCAGTTCCAAACACAGAAATCAAACAAAACAAACTCTTTGCAATTTGGTTCTCGTTGTTCTGTGGTGGGCATCCACTTCCTGACATGGAATAAACATGGTCAACTGTCTGATCAAGCACAACACTCGAACAACCACCAGGACTTCACTTCATCCCCATTTCAACAGTACAGCTGTGTCACCCAAATCTGATGTTCATCATTTCATACGTCCTTGGAGCAAAATTAGGCCGTTCGGCCCTTCTACCATTCTATCATGGCTGATCTCCCTTTCCCTCTCAACCCCACTCTCCCGCCTTCTCCCCATAACCCATGACACCCGTACTAATCCAGACTCCGTCAACCTGCGCCTTCAAAATAGCCATCGACTTGGCCTCGGGAAAAAAAACTGCAGATGCTGGTTTAAATCAAAGGTAGACACAAAATGCTGGGGCAACTCAGCGGGTCAGGCAGCATCTCTGGAGAGAAGAAATGGGTGACGTTTCGGGTCGAGACCTTTCTTCAGAGTGAAGATGAGTCTCGACCCGAAACGTCACCCATTCCTTCTCTCCCGAGATGCTGCCTGACCCGCTGAGTTACTCCAACATTCTGTGTCTACCATTGACTTGGCCTATCTGGCAATGAATTCCACAGATTCGCCACCCTCTGACGAAAGAAACTCCTCCACATCCCTTTTCCAAAGGTACGTCCTTTTATTCTGAGGCTGTGCCCTCTGGTCCTAGACTCTCCCACTGGTGGAAACATCCTCTCCACATCCACTCCATCCGGGCCTTGCACAATCCGGAACAGTTCACTATTATGTCAACCTGCATTGATCACCTGACTACCTCCACCATTGGACCCACAGCTTCCAGAGCACATCCATCATCATGGAGATCGACCCAGGATAACTCTCATTGTGTGCAAGGATTTTCTCTATGGGCTGCTTCATCGGGTCAAGATTGATATGGTGAAGTGTCAGGCTGCCTATCACACAGCGCATTGTACAGGCACAGAGAATGGTTTGTTTAATGCCAACCAGCAGCTGTGCAATCAGTCCACAGCCCCGCTCACGTGACCCACCATTTGTGCCGCTGTGCTATTCATGCCCAGACAGGTTGGAAGCGGCTTGCTTTCCTTAGATACGTTGAAAATAGGTGCAGGAGGAGGCCATTCGGCCTTTCGAGCCAGCACCGCCATTCATTGTGATCATGGCTGATCATTCACAATCAGTAACCTGTGCCTGCCTTCTCCCCATATCCCTCGATTCCACTAGCCCCTAGAGCTCAATCTAACTCTCTCTTAAATTCATCCAGTGAATCGGCCTCCACTGCCTTCTGTGGCAGAGAATTCCACAAATTCACAACTCTCTGGGTGGAAAAGTTTTTTCTCATCTCAGTTTTAAATGGCCTCCCCTTTATTCGTAGACTGTGGCCCCTGGTTCTGGACTCCCCCAACATTGGGAACATTTTTCCTGCATCCAGCTTGTCCAGTCCTTTTATAATTTTATAACTGTTTCGATAAGATCCCCTCTCATCCTTCTAAACTCCAGTGAACACAAGCCCAGTCTTTCCAATCTTTCCTCATATTTCCATATCTTACTGCCACTGAACGCTTAATGAATCTTACATGGAAGCTACAGGGTGATGAGGCAGGCAGGTAGATGTGACCACACTCAGGTAGATGGTACCACAGGTAGATACTGCCACACTCAGGTAGATGGGACCACACCCAGGTAGATGGGACCACACTCAGGTAGATGGGACCACACCCAGGTAGATGGGACCACACCCAGGTAGATGGGACCACACCCAGGTAGATGGGACCACACCCAGGTAGATGGGACCACACTCAGGTAGATGGGACCACACTCAGGTAGATGGGACCACACTCAGGTAGATGGGACCACACTCAGGTAGATACTACCACACTCAGGTAGATGGGACCACACTCAGGTAGATGGGACCACAGGTAGATACTGCCACACCTAGGTAGATGGTACCACACTCAGGTAGATGGTACCACACTCAGGTAGATACTGCCACACTCAGGTAGATGGGACCACAGGTAGATACTGCCACACTCAGGTAGATGGGACCACACTCAGGTAGAGGGTACCACACTCAGGTAGATGGGACCACACTCAGGTAGTTGGGACCACACTCAGGTAGAGGGTACCACACTCAGGTAGATGGGACCACACTCAGGTAGATGGGACCACAGGTAGATACTGCCACACTCAGGTAGATGGTACCACACTCAGGTAGATGGTACCACACTCAGGTAGATGGGACCACACTCAGGTAGATGGGACCACAGGTAGATACTGCCACACTCAGGTAGATGGGACCACACTCAGGTAGATGGGACCACACTCAGGTAGATGGGACCACACTCAGGTACATATGGTAGAGTGTACCATATTCAGGGGCGCTGACGTAGAGAGTGCCACCTCCTGACTACGGGTGCTGTCTGTATGGGGTTTGCACCTTCTCCCTGTAACCACTGTAACAGCGCGGAAACAGGCCCTTCGGCCCACCGGGTCCGCGCCGACCAGCGATCCCCGCACATTAACACTATCCTACACACACTATGGACAAATTTTACATTTACCAAGCCAATTAAACTTCAGACCTGTAGGTCTTTGGAGTGTGGGAGGAAACCGAAGATCTCGGAGAAAATCCACACAGGTCACGGGGAGAACGTACAAACTCCGTACAGACGGCGCCCGTAGTCGGGATAGAACCCGGGTCTCTGGCACTGCATTCGCTGTACGGTGGCAACTCGACCGCTGCGCCACCGTGCTGCTCGGTAGGAAAGGTTAAGAGGGATGTGGGCCAAACATGGGCAGATTTGTAGTGTAGATGAGGCATCTTGGATGGGCATGGGCAAGATGGGCCGAATGGCCTGTTTCCCTGCTGTGTGACTATCACTTGGCCAAAATCAAGGGCCTTCCTTTTCAAGAAGCTATAACCATTAAACCAACCTCACATTCCAGTTCATAAGTTTGAGGAGCAGAATTAGGCCATTCGACCCATCGAGTCTACTCTGCCATTCAATCATGGCTGATCAATCTTTCCCTCTCAACCCCAATCTCCCGCCTTCTCCCCATAACCCCCTGGCACCCGCACTAATCTCTGAATCTGTTCATCTCCGCCTTAAAAATATCCACTGCCGTCTGTGGCAATGAATCCCACAGATTCACCACCCTCTGGCTAAATAAAGTCCTTCTCATCTCCTTTCTAAAGGGACGTCCTTTTATTCTGAGGCTGTGGCCTCTGGTCCTAGACTCTCCCACATCCCCCCCCCCCCCCCCCCACCCCCTCCCCACCCCCCGCTCATTGGTAGCTGCGGCCTTGGGTTCACCTGACGTTACCCATCTCTGCCATCTGCGCCCTGCTGACCAAGCTCCATCTGTGCTAAGTCAACCATTTACAAACTTGTCCATCTGGCACCTGCTCCTGCAATAAGTGTATCCCACAACCGCCTGCCCTGCTTCCAGCCACACACCATCGCTCCCCTGAAGGGCATATGATGAAAACGCACTGAGAGAGAGAGAGAGAGAGGGGGGGGAGAGAGAGGGGGGGGAGAGAGAGGGGGG